>NW_016804423.1:2603603-2608466 GCF_001698545.2 Rhinopithecus bieti
TATATAGATATATATATATATATATATAAAGAAGGCATGGGATTTCCAGAAATAGCTTGGTGTGGTAGAGTCTATCTAAATGCAGAATACTTTGATGGAGGCTACTGGCTGGGTCACTGCCACTGAGTCTCTAGCAGGCGGTGGGACAGGGTGACTCCCATGCCTGGTTACATAAGCAGAGACCTTGCTGAGTGACATGCAGATTGGAGGGAAATGGCTCATCCTTACCAACCTTCCTGCCTGCTACTCCCCAGGGCTCACTGACGAATTTCTAGTGACAGTGTGTTCTAGAAGTTAGCTCCAACTATAAAACATTTTTTCAGGTCTTCCACTTCCTGAACAATCTGATCCTAAAGCCACTGTGTGTATCCAAACAATGGGGACATCCACACCAATGGAAGGGACCACAGAGGAACAGAGTGAGCCAGGATGGGATTGGGGGAGGTTTGCAAGAGCCCGAGCTGGGCATTGGTAGGGTGCAGTGGCGGTCCACATGGCTGGGCCGTGGTATCAGAGCCCCGGTGGAATGAGGACTGGGCCCCTGCGGGAGTAGGACCATGGGACTTTCAGCCTAAGTAGGGTAGAGAGAGTGTCCAAGCAGGGGAAGGGACTGAATGGAAGGGTGGCAGACCCCCAGAAAAATGACTAGGGTTTAAGGGGGAAGCAGCTGGAGCAAAGTGTGCCTCTGGGCAAGGCAAGGAGGGCATTGGTATAGGAAGGGCAGGGAAAGGGGCTTTCATGTGGGCGGATGGTCCAGACAGGAATGGCACAGCATTACTGGGCAGGGAAGATGCCGGCCTGGGATGCAGGCCAGTGCCTGGCCTCAGAGATCATACAGAATTTGGAATGGATCTATGCAGGGGGAGGTGGCAGTGTTGATAGAAAATGGCAGGGGTGGCACAGGGTGTGAATGAGAGTCACAAATATACAAAGGAAGAAAGTGGGAGTGGACTCTGAGGTGCTTGAGTGAACTGAAGATATTAGCACAAACTCATGGCTTTCCGTACAGAGTTAGAGACAAACACAGATGTAAACGTGTGTGTGTGTGTGTGTGTGTGTTTATGCACATATGCTGTCCAGCTCTGTGCACTGAGGTGCACCCAGATCATGGTGTCTAAATCCCATTCTCCTCTTGGGAACCAGCTCTTTTTGGAGAACCACCTGACCCATGGTCCAAAGCAGGGAGGGTCCGCAATGACTCAGAAACGTCTTGAGGACCTGCTCAGAGAATGACCACACACAGGCCAGCGGGAAGAGCTTCCAGACCCCAGCAAACGTGAGCAGGAAGATCAGCAATGATAATTCCTGGTTAAAATCCATTAAATAAGATAGAAACTATATGTCCATACTGACATAGATACAACATAAATGAATACATTAAATATGGAATGAAGAGCAGAGTGTTTATCCAGTTTTAAGCTAGTTCCCCATGTAATACTAAATAATTACAAAAGAAGAAAGCAGTGAAGAAGCCACAGACACCACCTCCATCAGGTCACCAGTGTGAACATCCTCAGTAACCGGGCAAATCGCCGTCCTGCCGACCTGAGAGCATGGGGTGAGGAGTTCCCAGGGTCGCTCCTGGGTTCTCCTGCCAAAGAATCTGCTCATCAGGAAGCATCAGGCAGCCCTGCACTGGGGCAAATCCTGCAATGTAACTGGCCTAGAGCCATTAGAGTGTCAAGGCCATGAAAGTCACAGAAAAACCAAGGAACTTTTCCAGGTGAATGGAGCCTAATGAAACACAAGAGCCAAATGCAGCGTGTGGCTCTGAGATGGTTCCTTTTGTTTTAAAGAGTGTTTGGGGGCAAATATGAACAGGGTCTGAGAATTAGGCATTAGTAATATATCAACGTTGGTTATCTGATTCTGTTAACTCTGCTGTGGTTGTGTAGAAGCATATTTGTGTTTGTACAAAATACACACTACAGTATTCAGGGATGACAGGATTCCTGTAGGCAACTTACTCTCAAAAGGTCCAGCAAAAAAATTATTTGTGTTGTCCTTGCAACTATTTTGTAAGTAATTTGTACTTGTTAGAAAAAAAAATTTTCAGACTTCTTATAACTGGTACCTTTATGCATGAAGAGACAACAAATATTTCCAATGAAAATAAATTCCCCAAACACTTGGGCAGCCTCTGCACCCATTTGGTAAACTCCTGGCTTTCATGCCCTGTAGTTTTGACCTGCAGTGGTTCCCAGGTCACTTGAGTCTCTGCTGTAATGAGACAGGCATGCTCCACGATGCCAGTGCATAGCAGGGTGATGAACCCCCCCCCCCAAGTTTGCCAGTGTCCTCAGTAAAGGACAGTGAGACCAACAGATGATATCCTTTAGCTGCCAACCCAGGAGGGTTGGAAAGATTGCCTAGCCCTACCAGTGTGGGTCAAGTATTTTTTGTTCTTGGAATCTAGTCAAATGAACACCCAGTAGGAAGAGACCAGAGAATCTTAGCACCCAGGATAATGGCAGCACTAAAAATAACCAAAGCTATCATTTAATCTATGTGATGACCCTTCCACTCACCCTATTGCATGCTGTCGTCGCAATAGTCTGGGGAAGTGAGTACCGTTGCTATCTCATATGGGGCAAGAGAAACTGAAAGCTCAGAAAGGTTAAAAACCTGGCTACTGTCACTCCACTGTGTGTATTCATCTCTTAAGGGAGATGCTTGCATTCAAAGGGGGTGCAATCATTATCTCTCTCTCCCTCACAGAATAGGAACCTGAGACACAGAAATGATCAGTGGGCTGCCTGAGGTCATATGGCTAATGAGGGATGAACTGAACATTCTCAAATTCTCACTCACAACCAACTCCTCATGTCCTGTGCTGCCCCACCTCCCAGGTGGGACTTGCAGGTGTTTTAAGAACTTGTGTTCATTGACACTATCTTGACGAAAGTAAATGGGTAGCAAAACTAATGGGAGCACATTCAGATACAATTTATTTTTTAAGCAGCCTGGGAGAGTGGAAAAAGCACTCCTGGGTTCAGCCTCCATCACCCGCTAGCTGTGAGCTTTTGTACAATCTCTTCACTTTTTCCAATCCCCCAACGTCCTTCCTTAGATTGAAATCGACTCTTTAAAATCAGCACATTCAAGGAGGTAAAGTCGCAGCTCGTCTTGCAGCCCAAACCTCCCATCCAATAGGCCCATGAAAAAGAACCCACAGGCTGGGAGCTTCGCATCAGGCATACTTGTTTTTATTTGAGCCTTTTCTTTGAAATATATGGATAATGTCCATGTTCTGGGCTAAACATAAAGTATTATATTCATTAGGACCATGTCAGGGACTGCGTGGCATGTGGAAAATATTACCATGGATACGGAGGAGGTGCATGTGGATGCTGGCAGCGGGGAGGGAGCCCATGCCTGGCTGGTTGCTGCTAAACAGTGAGTCAATCTGTGTTTCACTGGGGTGTTAGTATTCTGTTCCCTCTCACCTCCCGGAGACCAAGGATGTCTCCCTGACATCAAGCTGAGCGGCGGCCGAGTTACTCCTCCTGGCAGCAGTGGGAAGCTGAGATATGAGAGAAGAAAGGGCCTCCAGAGAGTTAGGTGTAGGTGATGGCTCTGGAGCTTCCGTTCAGTTATTCCACCAGCATGCACTGAGTGACTGCCATGTGCAAAGCAAGCCAGCAGCAAGCTAAATTCTGTCAAGGAGACAATGTGGAGAAACGCTGCAAGGAGCTTCCACACATCTGATGCCCTTTCACCACTGAAAGACACAGTTTCCATGCCAGTCTTAGGGCAGTAAGTGAAAGGCTAAAATTAGAACAGATGAATCCCAAAATGCAGAGCCTCTGCTGTGCATGAACCATGAGTCAGCACCTCCGCTGTGCACTAACCATGAGTTGGCATCTCCACGGTGCACTAACCATGAGCTGGCACCTCTGCTGTGCACTAACCACGTGTAGGCTTTGAGTCAGTCTCTGTTCTTGAATCTTGCTTTGCTCAGGAGATTTTTTCCTGTTCCTTCCTTGTGTCCAGTCCTCTTGAGGGAGGAAAACCAAACTATGCTGCTACTATTCCCTTTCTTGATAACAATCTGAAATCATTCTGGCCAAACTGGGATGAGCACAGTGCTCTTTCACATTTACTTTTTTTCTGCTTTCCATGTTTAGGCTCAAATTTCTAAAATAGACCAGAGATATAAAAGGGCTATTCAAGTATAAAGTCCTGTATAAACGTACGGTATAAATATTATGATCCTCATCACTTTTAGGAGAGTGAGGTAGAATGATGATTTTAAAAAATAGGAACAAAGTTACTTCTTTGATGTCTTTGTTACTCACTTCCAATAAACACTGTCCCACTCATCCTAACCCCTCCAGCCCCCTCCAGTCTCCCATCCAATCACACACAGAATTACCACAATCTAAATGCACCCTTTGAATCAGACAATACTCCTATTGCTATTAATAATGATAATAATATTCTGGTTAGTCACCATTATAAAGATTTTACAAAATACATTTATGTCATCACCAGCCAACATATAACAGGTTATTTTTATTAAGTTGCATTTGTTATCCCTGATCTTCACAGGATTCTTACAAGACAGGTATTACTATGCCCACTTTTATGGTTGGAGAAGGATGATTCATAGTTATTGAAACTTGCTCATACTCAG
This sequence comes from Rhinopithecus bieti, assembly GCF_001698545.2. Taxonomy (NCBI): domain Eukaryota; kingdom Metazoa; phylum Chordata; class Mammalia; order Primates; family Cercopithecidae; genus Rhinopithecus; species Rhinopithecus bieti. Next base: position 2,608,240 of record NW_016804423.1, read on the forward strand.
GAGGAAGCTGAGCCATCTTTCTGGCCCACTACCATTGTTTGATTTCACAGTGATGGATAGCTGGTGTCATCCTCAGAGGCCATAGGTAACCACATCCTCAGATCCTTAACAGCCAGGCCCCCCGCCACCACAGAACTTTGGGAAACACAGAAGCCCGGGATGCAGCCCCACGGGCTCTAATACAGTTCAACTGGGTGGGACCCCCCAGCCCCACGTAGAGACACCCC
>NW_016804423.1:2611696-2640690 GCF_001698545.2 Rhinopithecus bieti
AAACACAGAAGCCCGGGATGCAGCCCCACGGGCTCTAATACAGTTCAACTGGGTGGGACCCCCCAGCCCCCACGTAGAGACACCCCCACCCCGCCCCCACCACCTCTCTAGGTTTAAAAGCCTCAGCAATAAGTCTCATTGGACCCGAGCTGCGATTATTTATGCCTTCCTTTCATCTTTGCTTCTGTCTCTTGGTCTTCAGCCTTTTTGTAGAAGGCTTCCCTTTGCATTAGCAGCTTTGCTATAGTTCCAGAATAAATGAGCACAGGAAGAAGACGCTGTCCTACGGGACCGATCCATGTCCACATGAAGTCATCAGATCGGTGTGGGCAGGTGGCAGGCACATCCGCTGCGGGGAAGCGGAAACCCTGAGGAGCCAGTACTTATCAAAGACTAAACACTTTCGGGTTCTTTAAAGGACAAAGTCTGAGTTTTCCCAGCGTAGTATTTGAGCTATTTGAGGGTCTGAAAAGATATCATACAGGTTACCCTGCCTTTTGACAGTCTTTCCTTACTTTAATCCAAGCCTGTGGCAACCTGATTGTAAACTATTACTGAAGAAATGGCTCTATATTTCTATTCTCTCTCTCTCCTCTCTCTGTCTTTCTATCTCTCTTCCCCTGTTTGAAATGAGAACACAGTTCTTTCATTAGCTCATTAAAAAATTTACTCCTTTGTGCATATTTTGAAATCACAGAGCAGATATATATTCTATATCAAAGACTCCAGTGAAATATTGATCGCCTGTGTGTGTTTCACTCCCTCAGTTCACAATAACTGTGCCTATGTGGCTTGCTTCAAATACACATCTTACTCTCCAGTCTGAAGTTTAAATCCTTGCGGTAGGCGTTGTATAGAGGATTGCTTTTTATTTTCTGTGCTTAAGTGCAGGGCAGCCAAAACAAGAACATAATTATATCGTCAGAGTCGATAAGAGCATCATGCCCCTATCAGATCTTGCTGGGCTCAGCACTGCTTCACAGGAACTGCTGGGGAGCTCTTCCGCCACCAAATCCATTTGGCTCTATTTAGGAACTAAGTACAGGAAGGTAGTTATTGTACAAGATTAGTTTCCTGTAGGCCATAAATTGGCAGTAGCAGAAAAATACAGGATGAATTTATTAGCGTGTAAGGTCAGCTAAAAGGAAGACAAGGCTGAGCGATTGTACTTGTTTTCTTTCATTTAGCCCACCTCCTGGACCTCAGGGCTGAAAAAGACCCCCTAACTACTTAATTACTTCTTAATAGTTTTAAGCAAATTCAAAAGGCCTGCGTGTTGCTAAGTGCCTGAGGTAAGAGCTGCCTGGGCTAGGTTAGGAATGCCTGTTTGGACTAGCGTTTCTGAAACCTGACTAGGCCCCTTATAATCTGAGGCTTTGTGAGTTTTCTGGGTTTTTTTTTTTTTTTTCTTTCTTTCCAGCCTTATTTGGTGTTGATTGGCTAAGCATTTACTTTGAAGCTAGAATTTTATACTTGGGAATAAAGGAGTAGCTTCTAATAGTGAAAACATAAAATCCATCAAGTCAAAAACATTGTTTACAACCAGAGGTATGATAATGTGATAAACATCTCTGTAGATATTTGCTTTAAAGAGAACAAGGACAGATTGCATTTAAAATTTTTTTTTTTACAAAAAGAATACTTCTTTGAAAATACGCAGTTAAAGGTAGCCCAAAAGGTGGAATGATCTCCTTACACAGACATTTCTACATTCAAGAAGAAAACCTGGCTCAGTTACCTGCGCCTCTATACCATGTTAGACACATGTAATTCACATTTTCATTATACCCAACGTCTGCAGTGAGTTATGGGAGACCCCTCCTTCTCCATCCCTGCTTCCACTGGGCCTGCTCACGCCGCCTCTCCTCACAGATACCCAGGTGGAACATACAGGGCTGCATGCCTGAAAGTAGAAAGGCAGAGTCCTCTCTGTTCCTTCCTAGAAGACAACCCTGTTTTGGAATATGCTTTCCTGATTTCTTAGTAAACTGCAGCACTTTGATGCTGTAAAAAGCCTGATGATCTACTAGCACCAGCTCGGGTCCTGCCATTTGCAAACAAAGGGCCCAGTTAACCTTCACTGGGTGAGGCCATCCTCCGCTGAGGGCAGCCTGGAGGGGTGAGAGGAGCCTGACGGGGGAAGGTCCGTTCAGAGGCAGACAGGGCTGCTGTTCCCGGAGGTCCAAGGGATGTCACCGCCTCTCTGTTGTGGCCATTTGTCCAAGCTGTGCTGTCCTGATAAAAGAGTTTGAGGGCATTTCGAAAGGGCAGGTCTTAAACAGATCTCTGGGTGAATTTCACGGCCTCCTTCCCCAGAACACAGACGCAGGGTACCCCACAGAGTGTTCAGGTGCCTAGCCTCGCTCCGGGGTAGGGTGGGGGCAGGCATTGCAATGCTCCAACATTTGTGGAAGGACTGGGTCACAGTAGCTTGGCGGATTTTCTGTTCCTGTCCACTCCCTGGAGATGTGGGTCTGAGGTGAGCTCAGACACCAAACCTATTTCTCTGGCATTGGCTAGAGTCTCCTGTCAGGCCAGACTCAACCTCTGGTAACCTTTCCAAAGCCAATGATCACAACACGGATTCAGAAATTAAGGGAGAAGTTCAAAGCCCAAACTGTGCCAGAAGGAGCCTTCGCAAGGCAGTCTGAGGCCAAGCAGTCGTAGGCAGTTTCTTCATTGACTCACCAGGGAAGCCGAAGCTGGCATTCCTGAAACAAAGAGAACGTTTCCTTCCCGTGTTGTTCTGAAGTAGGTTTTAGCCAATCCTGAAAAATCTCAAATCAAGAAATTTTTAGCCCTAAATAATGATGTGCCCAATTACCTGCTCTCTGCTTAGCATACCGCAGTAGTAGTAATAATAATAATAATAATAATTAATAATAATAATAAAGAGAATTCTTCAATGAATCTCCTGGATTTCTTAGTCCAGGCACCCTCAGAGACATATGCTTAGATCCTATGTCTGCTTCTACAGAAACTACAAAGGAACGTGGCTCTGGAAAGGAGGGAGTGTGAGATTCTAGGCCAGAAACGTTCCTGATAGACTTTGAAAATGATTTGGAAGTTCTTGCTGACTATCCCCCTCCTATGCAGCTGCCCCGAGTTAGACGTGAAGACTAAAGTGGAATCCTGTAGCAGCCTGTCCTCCACCAGCCTGCTCCTCTGTCTTCCACTCTACCCTGGGCTGCAACCCCAAGCAGAGCAGCCAGCGGCAGCATCACTCCATTGGTGGAGGGCTCCTCTGTGAACCCACAGGACGGTCCCTGCCTCCCAGTGGGTGAAGGTGCACCCTCCACCTGCTGAGTGGTGTGACCTCCACACCCGCTGGGATGCATGGTGGCTTGGGCCTCACTGTCTCCGCTTTGCCCAGCAGCAATCTTGCCTTTCTGCCCCCAACTCAGACACCCACTACCTACCTCTGTGGCTTCACAGAGGAGATGTCCTGTTAGGTTGTGGTGTCTTGTCCCCAGCACATGTTTTGGGTTTTTTTCACGGTTTTTGTTTTGTTTTGTTTTGTTTTGTTTTGAGACAGAGTCTCCCTCCGTGGCCCAGGCTGAAGTGCAATGACGCCATCTCGGCTCACTACAACATCTGCCTCCTGGGTTAAAGCGATTCACCTCCCTCAGCCTCCCAAGTAGCTGGGATTACAGGCGTCCACCACCATGCCCAGCTAATTTTTGTATTCTTAGCAGAGAAGGGGTTTCAGCATGTTGGCCAGGCTGGTCTCGAACTCCTGGCTTCAAGTGATCCGCCCACCTCGGCCTCCCAAAGTGCTGAGATTACAGGCGTGAGCCACTGTGCCCAGCACACATGGTATTAAAGCCATGGACCCTACCAGGTCCTCAGCTTTAGAACAGAACATGACTGTGACTTGTTAGACCCAGGAATGGGAAGGAGGAAAAAGATTCTTCAGGGCCACCAAGTTCTTTTGCTGAACTTCTTGAAAGACTATCAGAGGCATAAAATTGATTATCTTCACCCACACCCAGCAACCACACACACGCACTCCTGACTTAGGGAAAATTATATGCTGTCAAAGAACCAGTGATAGCAAATGCTTTTCCTCACCAGTGAGTTCAGAAAATCCTGCATTTATTTGGCCCAAAGACCGCATCTCAGATAAAGTCTGAACATGATAACTGCAGACCAACAGCAGCCCTATCCCAAGGCTCAATCAATGCCACTCTCAAGCCAGCAGAACAGACAGGACTCAGACAGGGTCAGAACACAACAGTGTAACATCACTGAGGAAGTAAACAAGTCACCAAAGAAACACCAGAGAAATTCATGGACAATATTCCAGGCATTACCATGTGAGGGCTAGCGTGTTAAAAGACAGCATTTTGTCTTGGTGTGTTTTTTAAAATTCTTATTGAAAATTCGAAAATGAGGAAANCATCTCAGATAAAGTCTGAACATGATAACTGCAGACCAACAGCAGCCCTATCCCAAGGCTCAATCAATGCCACTCTCAAGCCAGCAGAACAGACAGGACTCAGACAGGGTCAGAACACAACAGTGTAACATCACTGAGGAAGTAAACAAGTCACCAAAGAAACACCAGAGAAATTCATGGACAATATTCCAGGCATTACCATGTGAGGGCTAGCGTGTTAAAAGACAGCATTTTGTCTTGGTGTGTTTTTTAAAATTCTTATTGAAAAATTCGAAAATGAGGAAACAAAATGTGGTATTTTATATATATAAAATATATATAATGTGGTATTATATATAATATATAATATATATTACATTTATATATTTATATATGATATATCATATATAATGTGGTATTATATATTATATATATCTTTAATGGAATATTATTTAGTCATAAAAAACGAATGAAGTGCTAGCACACACTACAACATGGATGAACCTTTAAACATTATGTTAAGGGAAAGAAGCCAGACACAGCATACAACGTATGATTCCATTTATCCACAGTACCCAAGTCAGTCATGACAGGAACTGGATTAGAAGTTGTAAGGGACTAGGAGTCCAGGGAAATGGGTATCATGACTTTGGGGCTTCTCTTTGGGATGATGAAACATTCTGAAATTAGATGGTGAAGATGGTTGCCAACTTTGTGAATATGCTAACAACTACTGAACTATACACCTTTTAAAAGTTGATATTATGATATGTAAATTATATCTCTATGGTAATAAAATAAATGAGGGGCAGTGGCAGACAGAAACAGAAATGACTTCCCTTATCCAATATGCCTTCACACCAGCCTTCGTGTCGAGCCACTTTTATGCAGCAATCTCTTTTGAGACAAAGGCCACTAGGATTTGGATGGTTACCCAATGTTACAATGAAACCTTCTAGAGGAACTGGTTTACTCAGTTTCCTGGCTAGCTGACATGTCTCTCTTTGAGTTTTAGTTTTAATGAACCTGCTAATTCCAGTGGAACTAAGAGGCCTCTAGAAAGAACTGCCAACTTGGTCAAGACCTTAGTAGTTTGAATAACGTTGGCCTGGAAACCGTGCACATTTATCTATTTTGTAACAAAACCCTAACTCAATGAAATGTGTTTGTCCTTAACTAGTCTCAGGGGATTTACATTTTGCCATCTATACGGCGGGGTTTCCTTGCCAACTTGAGCTGGATTTGCAGGCAAGCAGATTTCCCAACTTAGGTACTCTAGCTTTGTGTTCCCTTATACACTTTTCCAATGACCTGATGACGGCAAGCCCCCTGGCTCAGATCCCCAAATTTCCACATTAGTAAATGTTGAGAAAGAAATTATATTTCTTAATTGCTTAGAAACCAAAGACATACAGGGGAAATGGCATCATGTCCTACACTCGTGGATCTTGAAGACATAAAGTAGACCTAATAAAATAAGAATATAAACAGACAACAGAGATTTCATTTCCCCTAATCGTCAGGCATTTCAGTGGCCCGGTGCTCCTTGTGAGCCACTCTGTGGTGGTAAGTCAAAGAAAAAAACACACTTCCCAAGGCGACAACGGACTCTCTATCAGAATGCACCTAGTTTCCTCGTTTTCCCTCGTTTATTCCTAGTTTTCCGTTATTATTTACAAAGATGTTTGCCAGTTCTGGTCTTTAATGATCTATGCATACATTCCTTTCCGGGTTCTGACCTCTCTCCCTTCGGTCTCACCTCTGCATCCTGCCTAATTGCGGCTTATCCTTCAGCTTTGCCCTGTTGATTCTCGATGTGAATTCCTGGAGAGGCTAATCCTCAACTCTCTCATCCCTCAAAGGAAATAAACAAATGAATTCCTTCCACATTCTGCTGACCATAATCACTGAAGGATGTGCACAGTGAGGGCTAATTGCTTGCTGGCTGACTGGTTGGTTGGTTGGTTGGTCTCTATCTCAGCAATCTCTGATTAATTCATTGTTCCCTATTCTAAATTCTAGGACCTGGAAAAAATGCCTGCCACATAGGAGAAATTTAACAACTATATGCTAAATAAATGAATGAGGGTTAACAGAACTTTGTGGCTTAAATTTGAGACACAAAACTATGCTGTAGGCTCTAGGGATCCTTAAATGTAAGAACCGGGTTTTTTGTTTGGTTGGTTTGGTTTTTGTCCCATCTCTACCATTATGGTGTGCCTGAGCACAGAGCTAGGAGACAGGACACTTGGGCTTGAATCCTGGCTACCACGGGTGTTTTGATGACCTCAGATAGGGGATGCATCCTCTCAGATGGACAGTCAGCTACATAGAGGAAGAAACTGACAAGGGACTCAAGGATTCCAACTTGAATTTCAGCCTAAATGACAGTGCAGTGAGTATCTCCTGGATTCCCAGTTTCTGGGACCATGTGTGCTCCCCATGCTTCTTAGAAATCGTCTGCTGATGAATTTGGCTTCTCCACTGGAGTATGAGCCCCTGATGATGAAGGCTGAGTCTTGTTTACCTCCATGTCTACATATAGTAGGCACACAATGAAGAGCTGCAGACAAGCTCAACTTCAAATATCATTTGAAGGAGAGTAAAGTCTGAGTCAGATCTTTAGTATCAGTTGTTTCCTGTTAAAAATAACATATTTTATTTGACAAAACTGTTTCAAGATTGTCTGCCAGGATAAAAGTGAAGTCAAGTTCCTTGCTGCTCCCAGTGTAAGAATAACATGAGTAAAATTCACAGTATAACCTGCTAGGACTCTCAGAAATCTCCTGGTTCTTTCCTGAAGGTTCATGATGCCATAGTAAAGACTATGAGCAACCAATTCTACGGAATTCTGTTACAAAACTAAAAGTAAACAGGGAAATGCTGTGTAATTTTTTAAAGGCACTAAAAGTACACCAGATAAATAGTCTTTGTTGGCAGTAGGAATAAAAACTTCCAATACTCCTGTAAAATTATAAGCAAAATTAGTTAGCTTCATATTTTTTTTTCTTTTGCAGAGCAATTTTATTGGTATTATTGAATAACATGTGATATGGTTTGGCTCTGTGTCTCCACCTAAATCTCATCTCTAATTATAATTCCCATGTGTCAAGGGAGGGACATACCTAGTAAGAGGTGCTTGGATCATGGGGGAGGTTTCCCACGTGCTGTTCTCATGTTATTGAGTGAGTTTTCACAGTTTAAAAGTGGCAGTTTTCCCTGCACGCTCTCTCTCTCCTGCCACCGTGTAAGACTTGCCTTGCTTCCTCTTCATCTTCCGCCATGATTGTAAGTTTCCTGAGGCTTCCCCAGTCATGCAGAACTGTGAGTCAATTAAGCCTCCTTTCTTTATGAATTACCCAGTCTCAGGTAGTGTATTTATAGCAGTGTGAACATGGATGAATACATCATGCCATGATGATAATTACCATTTTTAAGTGCTTATGCCTGTTCAGAGCTTTTTTACTCATATTACCTCAGTGGAACTCCCCCATTCCTCAATAAGGTAGCCACTGGTATCACCTCTATTTGACAGGCGATGACATCTGTACACGGAGCTGCTAAGTGTGAGGATTGAAATTTAACTCAGCCTGTCTTATTCTAGCACCCCCACCTCCACATGAACCTCTCACCATTGCCACAATAATCAAAGCACAGCTGTCAGAGATGGCAACCCAGGGCAAGATGACGTTTTTATTATACATTTTGTATATTGAACCTTTAGAGCATTAAACAGAGTAAATGCCAGAGCCCAACTTACAAGGTCTATGAAAAGGTCAAAGTCTCCTTTTACTTCATCACCACTGGAGAAAACCTGAACAAGAAAGGTAACCAAAGTCCAATGATGTCTTCTTTCAGAAGACCAAAGTTTGAATTCCTCTGTCGTGAGGCTTTGATGGAGATCTGCTTAATTTTTTTCTGGGGATTTACAACAAATATATTTTTTATAATTCTTCATTCTCTGTTTTTGTCATGGTTTTAAGGGATAATTACTATTTTTTATAAACTTAACGAGTTACACAACAGTGATCTCTACTTCAAATTTTTGTACACTGCTTTCATTGGTAACAGTATGGGTTCATGCTCCAACCCCAGCTCTGCCACTTACAGAACTGGAGGACCTGGGCCAATCTATTTAACTTCTCCTTGCCTCAGTGTTCTCTGTAAAATGGGAATAACAATAGAACTTCTGGTATTAGGGTCTTGTAAGGATTAAAGAAATCCATATTTGCAAATTGCTTAGAAGAGTGCCTGGCATACAATAAGTGGCTCTGAAGGTGTTTGTTGGATAAAAACAACTTTTGAGGTGATTTGGGGCTGGAGGAAGCACAAGCAAGCAAAAGTGCTGAGCTGAGAAGACTCAGGCCACACACTTCCCCTTGGTGGTGCACATTACAGACGCTGCCAGAAAGAAGCTCAGACAATAGGGTGAAAAGACTGGGCTTGAAGTAAGGTTTTGCCAGGGAGAATCAGATTAGCGCTGCATTTCAGAAAATCTGATCTGGCAGGGACGGATTGGAGAAACAAAAAAACTGGAGGTAGAAAAGAATAGCCAGGAGTTAGAGGCACAACCCATCTGTGAATCAAAGAAACCCAAAAGCAGATGGGGTTGGAATGAGGGTGAAAGAGAGAGAAGGGAATGGGAGGGTCGGGGAAGGCACTGGAGTTACTCTCAGACTGAGAACTGGGCAGCAAGGGCTCAAGGCTTCTGCGAGAAACAGGTAAAAGGGGAGCTCATTTGAAAGCAAGGTTGAGTTCAAATGCTTTGAATAGTTTATGTCAAAGGCAAGGGTGGGGGTTCAGGTGGAGATGGATACTGTACAGTTGAAAACATGGACTAGGGATCAGCAGTCAGAGGGATTAAACTGGGGATTTGGAAGTCGTTTGCCTAGAAATGAAAGTTGACATCTTAGAATGGATGCTGTTGGCTTAGATTTAGGAGAGACTAGATGAGAGAAGAGGGTTAAGGGAAGAGCCTGAGAGAACAACAACATTTAGGGGTTGGGAAGGAGAAAAAGAGCCAGTGGAAGCAAGAAAGATGAAGCGAAAGAGCCTCAGGGTGGAGCTTTCTGGAAATAGAGAGTTGCCACTGAGTCAGACTGTGCAGAAACTGCAGAGGCTAATAGATTAAGAAATCCATCAGACTGGGCAGTAATGTGGTTCCTAGTAACACTCAGTAAGCAACGTCAAGTCATTCAAGGAGAGGGGGTGAGTAGATGATAAGAAAGTAGAGAAATCCATGGTTCCCAAACTGCAGTGGTTCCTGAATGACAGAGCATAGTTCTCATAGCTTTTTACAGGCAGGCACACTCCCACAGCCATCTCATTGGCCATGATTTAATCATAGACCACAAATAAGTGTAAGCAGGACTAGAAGATGCAGCCTTTATCCCAGATAATGATGCACTCAGCTAAGCACTGAGAATTCTGCACCTAGGAAGGAAAATGGACATCTGGTAGACCTCAGTTTCCTCTGCCTCATGTTGGACAGATTATTTATTAAGAAATCCAAAAGCCAGGCATGGTGGTTCACACCTGTAATCCCAACACTTTGGAAGGCTGAGGCGGGCGGATCATTTGAAGTCAGGAGTTCAAGACCAGCCTGGCCAACAAGGTGAAACCCCATCTCTACTAAAAACACACACAAAAAATTAGCTGGGTGTGGTGGCACATGGCTGTAATCCCAGCTACTCAGGAGGCTGAGGCAGGATAATCACTTGAGCCCGGAAGGCAGAGGTTACAGTGAGCTGAGATCTCACCACTGTACTCCAGCTCTGGTGACAGAACAAGACACAATCTCAAAAAAAAAAAAAAAGAAAGAAAGAAAGAAAAGAAAAGAAAAAGAAATCTAACCATGAATGGGCAGGAAGGCTATAAATTGCAGGATGGCAAAATCAAAAGTCAGTCTTTTGTTTTCTTTTTGCTTTTTTATTGTTTTGTCTTTTCCTCATAATTTGGGATCTGTCTAAATATATAGATAGGTGAGACCACAGAGAAACACAGCAGGGGTGCTATTGAGAAAGATTCCTAAAGAGATGGGAAGGAGAAACTCCAATCCCAATTCCATACATGCAAGGGTTTTTTAAGTCTTGAGAACAGATAAAGTAAAAGTATTGCTTTGATAGATGAGTCAGAAATTTAAAGTTTTTTTGCATGCAGAATAATATATCATATCATATTTGTTTCCTGACCCTTCTATAATAAAGTACCACAAACTAGAGGCTTAAACAACAGAAATGTATTGTCTCACAGTTCTAGAGGCTAGAAGTCTGAGATTCAGGTGTTGGATCTGCCGGATAGTGTGGCTCACACCTGTAACTCCAGCACTTTGGGAGGCCAAGGCAAACAGATGGCTTGAGCTTAGGAGTTCAAGACCAACCTGGGTAACATAGAGAGACCCCGTCTCTACAAAAAATACAAAAATTAGCCAGGAATGTTGGGGAGCACCACTACTCAGGAGGCTGAGGTGGAAGGATCCCTTGAGCCTGGGAGCCGGAGGTTGCAGTGAGACATGATGGCACCACTGCACTCCAGCTTGGGTGACAGAGCGAGATGTCATCTCAAAAAAAAAAAAAAAAAGGCGTTGGATCCTTCCAAGGGAAAATCTGTTTCCCGTGCTCTCCCGATATCTTCTGGCCTTGGCCTCCCTAGACTTGTAGGTGGCTGTCCTCTCTCAGTGTCTTCACATCATCTCCTTCTACAGGTGTCTCTGTGTCCAAATTTTCCCGTTCTATAAAAACGCCCGTAATATTCAACTAGAGGCACTCTAATGGCCTCATCTTAACCATCTGCAAAGATTCAGCTTTTAAGTAAGGTCACATTGGTGAGCATGGAGAGTTAGGACTTCAGCATTTTGGGGGACACAATTCAACCCCTTAATTTAAGAACGGTTATCACGACAATGTTTCTATTTAAAAACAAATTCCATTGTTATATAATTTCCTACCTAATGCTATAAAATGCCCAAGCAATTTCATTCACTGGGGTTCTCTACAAAAATTTAAAATGTAATTAATACTTCTATACTTCTGTCAAACATTTTATATATTTACTTTGGAAAGTTTATTTATCCATATACATCTGAACACAAATTGGCAACCAATTTTACTAAAGCCAATTTTACATAAGGACACAGAAATTATGTTAAAATTCAAGGTCAACATTCAAATTCTGAATCTTCATTAAGAGTAATTATGAAAACAAATGTTATGTATCACATGGAAAGCTGCATAGGACTGTATGGAGCAGTTTTATTCCTCATCACCCAATGGCCCAACGGTGGAATCAGCCCAGGCATCCTTAACCATGGTACCTCCCTACTGGGGACTGCTGTTCAGAAATGAAAAGGAACCAAGAACTAATACAACTAGTTGAATGAATCTTCAGAAAATTATGCTGGGTGAAAAAATCTAATTCCCAAAGATGACATATAATATGATTCTTTTTTTTAACGTTTCTGAAATGACAAAGTTTTAGAAATGGAAGACAGATTACAGTACCCAGAAGTTAGGGATGGGGGAGGTGGGGTGAGAGGGAAGAGGCTGTGGAATTGTTCAGTGTCTTGACTCTGGTAGTGAATATAAGAACCTACACAGGAGAGAAGTGGATAGAACTTACACATGCACAGACACACATATGCACACACATACACACCTGAACACATATGCACGCACATGTGTGCACACACACGTACACGCATGCACACACACACACATGCAAATACATATGCATACATGCACACACACTACTTGCACTACTGAGGAAATCTGAATAAAATCGGTGGACTGTGTCAATGCCTGTATCCTGGCTGTAATAGTTCTACCATACTTTTGCAAAATATCACCGGGGGGGGGGAAATTTGGCAAGGGGGTACATGAAGTCTCTCTGTATTACTTCTTGCAACTGCACGTGAATCTACAATTATCTACATGAAAAAAATTATCTAAATGAAAAATCAATTATCTGAATAACTATTTTGTAATGAAAATAGTCATCTCGAGCCCTGGCTTTACGTATTGTTAAACCTATTTATTTTGAAAATAATTTTATACTTTTAACTACAGAGCTGTGGTGAAATGCAATACAAATATTATAAATATTGTTTTTTAACACATCTATTAGTCACCATAAAGACAAAAAGCAGAGTTAAAAGGAAAAGTCAAAGAGGAAATGCTATTCTAGGAAACTAAAATAGCAAAACAACATCCAGATAGATTAGAAAGATGACTAAAGAGAATCCACTCAGATAGGTAGAAAGATAGATAGATAGATAGATAGATAGATAGACAGACACATAGATTAGATAAATATTAGGTACTCCGGTCCTTGGTTGAAAACTAAGATAGATTCAAAGCCATTTATTGTGGGTTCATAAATCTCCCCTTTATAATAAAACTCTACCCCATTATTCAATTGATTTCTTCATTATTTCTAGAAGAGTTTTAAAGTAAGGCTAAAGAAAAAAAATAGTTAAATTATGTTGAAAACCCACAGAAACCTTATTTATAAATTACATTCCAAATAGAAATTCCTTTCCATTTATGCCTCTGAACAATTATCATATTAAATGCAAACTTTGCTCACCTCTCTCTGTATCTAAATTGTCAGATTGTCTCAATCAGGTTCAACCTGACCACCCCTGCTTAAGACTGCCCTTAGCACATCACCCATATCTGGCTTTGTTGTTTTGTTTTCTTGTTTTCTACAATATTTATGACATTCTACCATACTGTATTAGGTACTTATTATGTCTATAGTCTATTATCTGTCTTCCTCTTCCAGAATATAAGTTTAATAAGGCAGAGGTTTTTATGAAGGGGTGGGGAAGGCATATATTAACGTACCTGGAACATAGTGGGTACATAATCAATATGTATTTGTTGAATGAATGAATTTTAGGCATTCTATGGTCTAATTTTCAGTGCAAACTTTTTAGGTAGGGACTAAAAAAGAAAATAAAACTGTGTATAACTTCTTGTTGTTGTTACCATTGTTGCATAGACATTGTTTTTATGGCATAAACACTCAGACTGAGGCAAGAACAAAGGAGTCGACCTTGCCATCCCTGTAATAAAGTTCCTAAGCACCTATAATGGGAAAAATATTGTGATAAATGTTGAAAAGTATTTTAAAAAACAATCAAGACATGGTCATGTTCTTGGTAGTCTACAGTCCAGAAAGATTGCCAAAACACATCCACGAATACCAACCCCCCAGCTATAAAATGATCGATACCATAAGAGAGATATAGGCAAATTCTACCAAAAAAAAAAAAAAAAGAGCTGACTCCTGAGTGGACGGCATCTGGGACTGGAATTTGAGGATGGAATAGCACTTCAGTGTATGGAGATAAAGCATTTTCTGGGTGGGAACCTTGTGGAGAAGCTGCAGCCTCAGAGCCCATATGGGCAGCTTTGATTGACTTAGGAAGCAGACGTATGACGCAAAAAGGGGAGAGGTAATACTGGGTCCAGATGAGAGGGTCTGGGGGCTAAGTCAGGAATAGCGTACGTGGTGAAGAGCCAGCCAAGACGGTATGCAGTTAACTAGAAAACATGGAATTACACAATAGTGCTCATTGTAACCTATGAACCACAGTGCCAAGGTTCAGCAATGGAGGGCATGTGCCATTAGGGCCCAGAGCAGTGGTGCTGGTTGTCATGCTCAGAAGCAAGGCAAGGTCTCCAAGCTATCTTCTCCAAGCAGAACTGTCTCCAGGTGTTTTATCAGCTCTTCACCTGCCCTCATCAGACAAGGACATCCATGATGGTCTGTGTCCTGGAGACCCTACATACTTCCTGGATGTATTGGGGTTAGAGGTGACGGGTATTGAGGGTGGGAAACAGAGTCACGTATTCACAACGGAGTTACATATTCACCTGAGATGTGTATTCACCTGAGACGTGTTTGCTGTAACTAACTGCACTTGGGTCTCATCACAGTTCACCACCTCTGTTTATTTCCCGATAGGGTTCAAGGCTTAGGCTCGGTCTGCAAAGTAGAATCTACCTGACTGTTCAGATGATGAGTAGCTGGGGCAAAACCTTGTCTTCTGGATACTTTACCAAGTTTCCATCCAGCTTCTCTACGAATCCCAACATAGCACACAAGCGAATATGTGTTTCCAACCACAGGGATGGGTTGTGTTGACTGCCCACCCTTTCCAGCCACCTGTCCCTCATCCCGTGTCCCTCATCCTACACCAGGGCAAGCTCTTGTGAAACAGCACACCAAGGTCAGGGGGCATGGCAGAGCCGTGCGCAGGACTGGTGGGAGCACCCCCTTCCAGGCACAGGGCCTAAACAATGACGTCAGCCACTTCGCCCCCATCCTCCTTTTGACTGTGTGCGATGCGAAAACTTAACAATTTTCTGCTTTGAATTGTAAATGCAACAAATAAAACATTTATATTAGGTTTGTATTCCAGAGTATTAGTTTATTGTGTCATCTTTTTGTCAACATTTTAAGTAAATTTCAGTAACACATTTTTCCTTTTTTATAAATAATCATGGCTGATTGCTTTTTTTTTTTTTTTTTTCTGACACAGTTTTGACTCTTGTCACCCAGGGTGGAGTGCAATGGCACAGCCTTGGCTCACTGCAACCTCTGCCTCCTGGGTTCAAGCGATTCTCCTGGCTCAGCCTCCCTAGTAGCTGGGATTACAAGCACGCACCACCACACCCAGTTAATTTTATAATTTTAGTAGAGACAGGGTTTCACCACATTGGCCAGGCTGGTCTTGAACTCCTGACCTCAGGTGATCCACCTGCCTCGGCCTCCCAAAGTGCTGAGATTACAGGTGTGAACCACCGCACCTGGCCCTGATTGCTTTTTATACATAAAACAGAAAATTTTAAAATTAGATCAACATAGAGAAAGAGCTTTAATTTGGAAAGAATTTCAAAATTGTTCCAATAACTCCATGTATAACATGGAAACCCGATTTATACCATAACAATGTATTTATTTGTTTGTTTTGGGGATTTTGGAAGGAAAGAGGCTTTTTCCATAACCATATGTCATATCATTGTCATCATCCACTGAACTAAACACTTACCATACGATAGTTATTTCAAGTATTCCTCATAGATGTCCAGGACTGATGGTTTATTCATCGCATTTTCCAGCTGATGGAAATGAAGTTTAGATGGGTCAAAGAATGACTACGATTACATAGCTGACAAACCTCAGGTTCATGATTCAAATTCTATGCGTTTTCCCAAACACTGCATTCTTTGCACATAGCCAGTGCTGGTGTGTACACGCATGCACACACACGTGTAGAGCTTGGGAAACTCTGAACACCAAGTGGTTCACTTTGGCGCCTCCCTTTTTCTTCTACAAGTTCCCCCTAACCAGTTATTTCAATCAGAGGGTGCTTCAGGACTCAAACAGGATCTGTCTGACCATGCCTGGCTCAAACACTTCCAATTGCTTCCTAGAATAAGTAGGAAAGCACAGAAAAGGATAAAAACACAAACACACAGACGGGTGGACCTGTCGATCCACAAACCCCCTGCCAGACTCTGGGAGATGCCGGTGACAGGAAAGGATGACAGACCTGGACTGGGAAACACGATCCACAGCCTTGTGCAGAGGCTGGAATGAAGTGCACAGGTGAAAAGAAAAAACACAGAGTGATAAATAACACAGGTTCTATTGTTTTGAAAGTGAAACTCGTTCCAAAACACAGCAGAGGCATGTGTCCCCCATGTCTCGCCTTCCCCACCGGGTGAGCCCTTCATTTCTCCAAGGTCAGTCTGTTTTTACCCCAATGTTGCCTGAACCTGTCATCTTCCCTCCAATTGCACCATCACTGCCAGTGCTCCCACCGTCACAGTGCTCCCACCATCACAGTGCTCCCACCATCATTGTCCCTCTCTTGGCTTCCTAGAAAGGTTGCCCTGCTTTAATCTTGCACTATTTTAATGAGTTCTGCACTGATATCAAGAATGTCTTCACAAATGCCAATGTGAGTCTCCTCTCCCTGTGCTCCCACACTGATGAGGGACCATCTTGTCCTCCCCCAACTCTGTTCAACTAAATAGACCCTGAATGTATCAGGTTTGTTCTTGGCCCCTCACTCACGAGCTTTCTGCTCCCTTTCTCTGCCTACAATGTTCCCATTCCCTCTGTCCTCCTTCACTGAACTTACTCCTTTTCATCCCTTCAGATGTAGCTCCAGGAAAACCTCCCACCGCCCACAGGCAAAGTCAGAGTGCTTTCTCCACTGCGGTTCTAAAGACATTCCCCACACCCCATCACAAACACAGTTGAGCTGTGATCAGGTGCTTGTGTCTCCTCTACAGTAAACTCCTGGTGATAGCTTCAGTCATTCCTTCAAAAGACTTTTATGAGCCCCTATCCCACAGCCAGCACTCCCAACATACAGCAGTGAAAGCACAGGCTCTGTGACTTTGATGCTTGCAAATAGGCAATTGTATAAATAAACAAGATAATTGCTGAGAATGATGGACGCTTTACAACTGTAGCTTTTACTTTTCTATCCCCCGAGATCCAACCCCATTGTTGACATTTAAAAAAAAAATGCTCAATAAATGTGTTAGATGAATATAAAATGGCAAGTACCATCGTGATGACAGTAATAAAGTTTTGAGTGTAGAAAATGAGTGATAAACAGAAATACAGAGAGGAGCAGAAGAAGGAGATGAAGGATTAAGGAGAAATGTAACAGTGAAGTTTAGAGAAGGTTTCTTCTTGGCTGTTTAAGACAGTGGCAAAAGGATGGAAAAGAGAGGGAAGATGACAGATTCATTAATATACAGATAGGAAAAAAAGCAGTGTTGAGTGCTTTCTTGAAAAGCAAAAGGAATAACTTCTCTGATATGAGCTTAAAACAGGTATGTGAACAGGTAGAAATGAGTTGGTAGAAAAGTAACCTGAAAGTTGAGGGGGGTTGTCTTGATGGTATCTGTTTCTTTTAAAAAGTCAAAATCATGATTGGGTGTTTAGTTTGGAGGGTGGGGAAGGGATAAGTTAGGAGTTGAGGGAAAATGAAAATGGTAAAAGTGTGCAATGACCATTGTAGGGAATGGGAAAGACAGCTTTCTAGAAGCTGAAATAGGACACCCCTCCCCCCACAGCTGCTGCCAGCAGCATCAGTGCAGCCACAACCCAGGGTATAAGCTGTGTGACTTTCCATGGAAGAGCTCTACAAGCTGAGGCGCAGAGAGGAGAACACAGAAGGGTAGAGAGGGGATCACTCAATACCGTGAAAAGCTCAAAGTCTGGCAGGTCTTTGGGTCCTGAAAGCAAATAAACCACAACAGGAGTTCATGTCTTCAGAAAATGAACTGTGCTGGTGTCTAATGATGCCTGGGGCTGTGGGGTGTCAGGTGCAAGGTCAGAGCCAAAACTATAATGCAGTTCGGAAGTTTTGCTTCATAAAGTGAAGAAGAGACATTAGTTTCAACTTCACCAAGTCGGGGAAATACAGTATATAAGATCATTTGACCCTGTTTCCAGAACGATTTGGCCTAACCCAGCAGCTTGCAGTTCTCCGATTTATCTCCACTGTATAAAATATTTCCTAATGTTTTATGACATAACTAATCTGCTAGCACTGGGCTTTGCTCACACACCCAGGACCAGGTCATCCACCTGCGTAACAGGGCCCATTCCAGGACACACCCACCACTGCCCCAAATGGTAACCCTCCTATGCACCCACCATCGCCCCAAATGGTAACCCTCCTAACACACCCATCATCGCCCCAAATGGTAACCCTCCTAACACACCCATCATCGCCCCAAATGGTAACCCTCCTACACACCCCAAGAGGAAGTGAGGGATGGGACGCATCTAGGCCAGACCTCAGAAGACATGATTAGAAAGGGAGGCATAACTGGACAGCCAGCACCCTTTTGAAAATGGCACGCAGGAGAAACGACCTTCCCCTTGCCTTCCTTGTATTAGGTTTCACTGGATCAGAATAAATGTTAAGTAGCTCTCTGTGGCCCAGCAAATACAAAGCCTGGAGCATTGTCTGTGTTGGCTTCAGTCACCGCCTCCCTTGGAAAACCGAGTGCGAGGCAGAGACATTGCTCCTGTGTGAAAAGCAACTTGGCCCACAGTCAAGTCTAAGTTTGTAATTGGAGCAGGAAGGGGTGGGTGTGTTTTCAGCAGAGGCAGGTCAACTAGGGAAAAGGTGATGTTTACTCTGGGGCTGGGGAAAGCAGATTTGCTGCATTGAAAGAGCTGAAATAGCAGCAAATGCCACAGAGCCCGTGCAAGCGACTCCGGCAAAGAAAGAAAGCTCTACTGGGTTTAGGCGAAAGGGGAAACTTAGGCAACCGTTTGGAATAAAAAAAGAATAAAATCCAGAGCCCACTAAGCCTGTGTCAACAGGCGAAAATCAGGTGAAGGGCTGAGAAAATGAACTGGGTATTGGCAGCCCCAAGCCCACCATGGGATGGCCACCTAAGGCTGGACCCGGCCTCTGTGCAGGTTAGAAATGAGAAAACTCCAATGCAGCTTGGAACAAGGCTCATATGCCCAGCAGGGGAGAGGGTGCCAGAAGGAGGGGGAGAGAGGGAGAAAGGAAGGAAGAGGCTATGTGGATTTCTACAAATCCAGATGCTAGTGTAGAAGGGATCATTGTGCTTTCTCCATTGATTTGCTTATGCTTCTGGAATTTGCATTCACTGAATAATTGCAACCGGAATGCTATGGCGCTCTTCATTAAAAATCTCTTGGAGCAAGTTGAGCCTTTATTGGAGGCCAAATATAAATGTCCTTGGACCAAAGGTACAGGGGTAAATCTGGACTTTTGTATGTGCAGTGTAATGTTGTGGCTGACATTTTGGGGTGTGACCACATGGTCAAAATGAACCAAAGCATTGAAACATTATTTGGGACAATCGGATCAATGGAAAGAGCTGCTCTTCATCCCACAGGAGAAAACAAAGTCAGTCTAAGTAAAACCTACTCCTCCTTATTTTCTGTAGCACATTTCTGTTCATAAGTTGTCCTGGAATAAAGACCTCAAATCATATTTTTGATTGTCCCACAGAGCCAGATGTCTAAGCAAGGGTTCTTAAAATTACTTAGGGAATGAAACATCAGAAAGTTATGAAACGTGATAAAATATCAATGTTTATCTCTATTTTTAGAACTAGGGTTATTTCAGCAATTAAAAGTATGTCAACATTAAAACCATGCAATTCAAATTCACAACTATGAGCACAGCTGTCCATGAAAATCCAGCTGTCAAGCCACCTCAGGTATCTATTTCCAAGGTATTTGGTTGAGAGTTTGGTACTTGTTCACTCTGTTTCTTATCAATTTAAGTGCTTTCCAGCAGATAAGCAGTAGAATTTCCAAAGATTTAAGAAAAAGATATTGGGGAACTTTTTAAATTGAACAAAGCCTATCCCTTTTCTCAGCCTTATATGTGTACCTGGAAAAGATCATTATCTCACTTTAATGGTAAAACCCCAGGTTCAGTCTCCAGAGTACACGTTTTCCACAGGAATCGAGTTGGAGAACCATTGTCCTGTGATGTTTTTCACTTCCCATGTTCTGTCTTAGACTATATTAGAAATGTATTTTTAGAATACAGATTTTCTGCTACAAGAATGAAGCCACTCGTATTTTCTCTTTGCTCTGATTTCATGATCTATTTTATATTATTCTATGTACATTTTGTAAGACACCAAAGATACCCTTTTGAAGAGGTATAAATAAGTTACTTAAATATAACACAAACAAAAACAAACACTGACTCACTCTAAACTAAATTCTGGAGTCTAGAAATTTAGCATTTAAAACTTCTATTTAGTCATTTATGTAATCATTCATTCAGTGAATAATTAAAGCAAGCTAATTCTACTCCAGACATTGGTTCAGTCCTGGTTATAAGCACATACCAAGGATGCTGGACATAGTAACTCACACCTATACTTTCAGCATTTTGGGGGGCTCAGGTGGGAGGATCACTTAAGCCCAGGAGTTCAAGATCAACCTGAGCAACACAGTGAGACCCAACACAAAATTTAAAAATTGGAGCAAGGCACAGTGGCTCACGCCTGTAATCCCAGCACTTTGGGAAGCTGGGGCGGACAGATCACCTGAGGTCAGAACTTTGAGACCAGCCTGGACAATGTGATGAAACCCTGTCTCTACTAAAAATACAAAAATCAGCTGGGTATGGTGGCATGTACCTGTAATCCCAGCTACTTGGGAGGCTGAGGCAGGAGAATCGCTTAATGGAGGTGCAGTGAGCTGAGATTGCACCATTGCACTCCAGCCTGGGCAACGAGAGCAAAACTCTGTCTCAAAAAAAGAAAAAATTAAAAAATCAACCAAGCATTGTGGTGTATGCCTGCCATCCCAGCTACTCGGGAGGCTGAGGTGGGAGGACCACTTAAGCCCAAGAGGTGGAGTCTGCAGCAAGCCGTAATGGCACCACTACACTCCAGCCTGAACAACCAGGGTGAGACCCTGATTCAAAAAACAAGAACAAAAATAAAACAGGTGCCTGGTCACACAGAACTTACATTCTGGAAGGGATAAACAGAAGATAAACAATTCAATATGCATTTAGTAAAATAAAATGTCAGATGCTAGTGTTATTGAAAACTGGGAGGGTCAAGGGGATAGAGAGAAAAATCCTTCTTAGAGTGGTGAGGGATGGCCTTGCAGATAAAGTGACATTTAAACGGGAAACTGAAAGAAAAATTCAGGGCAAGCCACACAGCTATCTGGGACAAGAGCATTCCAGGAAGAGGGACCAGCAGGTCCACCGGCTCTGGGCAGGGTTTACTCTTTAACCCTCCTAGAACTGATTGGTCCACAAAGCCTGTGTACCCTTTACACATTTAAATAGCCTCCAAATGACTTCTTTTATGAGATAAGCACAAAGTCAAAGTCCTTTGGATTGAACGTTTCTGTCTTTTCAGAATTCCAGTATCACCTCTACCAGAAACTCCTGTTGGCTTGATTTCAGATGCAAGTTTCAAAGCATTCTCTTTATGGTTTCCACTAATTGGGCTCTTATTTACTTTCCCTGCACCAGGGACAAAGAAAGATGAGCTTCTGTGATGAAAATTCACTGTGACTTCGGGCAGAAGGCCTGCTTTGAGAATGTACCTAATTCCTGCCAAAGCTCATCTCCGTATTTCCTGAAAATTGTTGGAGGGTTTCTCATTTGACCGAGAATTCTTTGAAATCAACAGCCAGGAAAAACAAGTAAGCAAACAAGGGCAGCCTCCCAGGGTCACCCACACTTGGTGAACAGTAGCCAGGAGGGGAGCACGCAGGCCGCGTTCTCCTCCTCAAAGGCCTGGGTTTCCATGGTGCTAGGTCTGCAGAGGGCAGTGTTCAAAATCAGGCCACTGCATGGTGAAACTAGCACTGCAAAACCCCAAATGCTATGGGTGTTGGCTTTACAAAGGATTTATACTATGTCGTGGGCATAGTGGTTCTACCTGATCACTTTTCGGAATAACTAAAGGATGCTTTCCATCTCTCACTATAAATTGCTGAGGGAGATCTCACATCACCTCTCTCCAGGCCTCAGCTGCTGTTTCTCCTAAAAATATGGCAGTGGGAGGGGAGGGCTGAGCACTCTGAAGTTTTACTTATATCAGGACACAAACATTTGCCTCAAAATGATGACTTTCTCCTCCTCTAAAATAACAAAATTAATAAAAGCTCAGTGGCCATTACCAGATAGTGACTTTTTCATAGAAATGCAGAGAACATGATCATAATCCTTGTCCAGTTGTGATAACTCCAACATTTATATTAAATTAAGTGGTTGAGGTCTGCAGAGGCTTTGCTTGCCATATTCAACTGTATAACAATATATTTTATTTCATAGTCATGCCCCCAGAAACCCCTGTCTGGAAAATGCTATTGGACAGAGGACATAATACGCAAATATATCTTATCCGTCATAAAACCAAAGCTAAGGCTGGAAGCAAAAGGGACATTTGTTTGCAGTTCAGCTCTTTCCTTCAGACTCCGCGTTTCCCAGCTCATGTTCCTCTGAGTGCAGCGTCTGCATCTCACCATCGAGGGAAAACCTCCAAGCAACAGTGTCGTTAACTGTTTAACTTCATTGCTTTTCGAAAAGTTTAAAAATCATTGAAAATATCTTAGAAGTCACGGTAAGAAGTAGAATGAGCTTCCATAGCATCTAATGTTTTAATTCTTTAAAAACTATCTGAGGTGAGTGTGGCAAAATGCTAAGATTAGCGAAGCTGAGAGGTGAGGACTTGAGTGTTCCTTATATTAGTCTGTCTTCTCGTGTGCATATATTTCACAATAAATACCCAATAGTAATAGGTATTTAATAATGAAATGCATTAGTGAAGACATCCCTGGATGTCGTGACTTCATTTAATTGATAGAGCTGAATATATCTGCATATTTTTTCATGTACAGTATTTGCAATTAATGTTTAGACTTCCTCCCGCCTCTCTCCAGAAGTTTCCAAAAGGCAGGCAACGTAAATGCTTTACATTATGGTATCTATTTTTTGTTAATTGATGCCTTCTTGGGGCAAGACTTTTCTTCCCGCTATCCTGAGACTCAGCAGCTGCATGTGGGCATGTAACCCAGCCAAGGCCATCAGCTGGTGCAGTCCCCATTCTCAGCGGGCAAGGGCTGCCTGTAGCCTGGGGTCCATGGGATAAGGCCCTTAGCTGATTGCACACAGACTCACCAGGGCTTAGACACGAAGGAGATGGATGCTGAATATTTCACCTGAGTGTCATCTGCTTTCTATTCTTTTTGTTTGAACTGCCCTAGAAATCCCTCCTCAAGAAAATTCATCAAACGAAACCAAAGCAGGATATTTCTGTTGTCTCTTCTGCTTAGTACTGTCCTTTACAAAGTGTTAGTTGCCTCAACATTACATATGAGTCTACTTTAGGGCTGTGAAGTATATTACTCAACATTGATTTTCCCTTCCTTCAGCACTGGCGACCCTGGATCACTGGCCACTGTTTGGATAAACCTGTGCTGGCTTCTTCTAAACCTGTTAGCACAACGTGGTAGCCCCAGTGCTTACGGCATCCCAGACTGCATCCAGGTCAGAGGAGGCGCATGCCTCCGCCATGCACGGGCACACTCCTCCAGGAAGAACCCGAGTTCACCTGGGGCTGCCCTCATCCCATAAAAACAGAGGCACTGCTGGCCGGGCGCGGTGGCTCAGGCCTGTAATCCCAGCACTTTGGGAGGCCGAGGCAGGCGGATCATGAGGTCAGGAGATCGAGACCATCCTGGCTAAAACGTGAAGCCCCGTCTCTACTAAAAATACAAAAAATCAGCCGGGCGTGGTGGCGGGCACCTGTCGTCCCAGCTACCAGGGAGGCTGCGACAGGAGAATGGCAGGAACCCGGGAGGCGGAGTTTGCAGTGAGCCGAGATGGCGACACTGCACTCTAGCCTGGGCGACAGAGGGAGGCTCCCTCTCAAAACAAAAACAAACAAACAACAAATGGAGGCACTGCCATTAGGACAGGGTCAGAGAGAGCCACACACTCGACATGCGGCCTCTTGGAGGACAGAGATGTGCTCTGCTGGAAGAAGGAAAGTGTTAGGAGAGGTCAGTCGCCTTGCCTGGCCACACCAGTCCAATATATCTTACATCGCAATTTCTTTACTTTTCAAACACACTTTAGCCCAGCACAGAACTGTATGTCTCTCTTTGCGGTAGGGAGGGGAAAATGTAAAGATGAGATCAAAATCAAGCATTCCAAGACTGTGAGGAAGAGTTGGAAATTTGTACTTTTCACCCTTCACTTCTCCTAAAGTCATTCTCACCTTTCCCTCAGCTCACAGGTAAGAGGAGGGTACCTGACAATCCCCGCAAGGGGCGGTTCAGCAGATACAAATGAGGACTGAACAAAATATTAGAACCATTCAAAGAAAAGGTGACTGCAAGTTGGAAATCATAAACATCACGTGTTCATACGTGACCTACTCATGTACCAGTATTTGCTTTAAGGATAAAGGCTTTTCTTAAAAATGGATCAGTTGGGCCGGGCGTGGTGGCTCACGCCTGTAATCCCAGCACTTAGGGAGGCCAAGGTGGGTGGATCACTAGAGGTCAGGAGTTCAAGACCAGCCTGGCCAACGTGGTGAAATCCCATCTCTACTAAAAATACAAAAATTAGCCGGGTGTGATGGTGCACAGCTGTAATCCCAGCCACTTGGGAAGCTGAGGCAGGAGAATCACTCAAACGCAGGGGTGGAGGTTGCAGTAAGCCGAGATCATGCCACTGCACTCCAGCGTGGGCAACAGAAGTGAATCAGTCGATTAGAGTTCAGCACTTATTATTATTATTATTTTGCAAAAATAACACTGAAAGTGTCTATTCTTAAATTCTACTTGAGATGTCTTTCAATAACTTAAGAAGCCATTGGAAAGCAATCTGAAGGCAAACTTTTCTAGTTTTGTTTGCCAATTTTTTACCATTGTCACACCTAAGTATAACTTAACAGAAAAAAGTTTGTGACTTCACTATACTCTTTCCAAAGTTTTAACTTTATAAAAAGCAGCTTAATTTTCCCCTAGTAGTTCTTTATTATTATGTACGTATCCCATATATGTTTATATATGTGCAAGTAGATAATACAAATTCACAAAACACTCTAAAGGATGTACCTTGTGATTTTCCATTCTAGCCCAATGAAGTTGACTCAGTTCTATTCTTTTAAAGGCAGGTCATGACCCATTAAATAGATTTAACGACCTGCAAATAGTCAGGCTCCCCAGCATGAAAAGCACTGCTTTAGTAGCTGTCTATAAGCACCAAGTAGTGAGGGCAGAGAGGAGAACCCCTGAGCACCTCCCCATACCACCCACTGCATCTCAGTGTAATGTTCCAATAGCTCAGAGGATACATAGCAAACGCTTGAAGTATCGACACTACTGAAATCAGTGATGTGATCTCTGAACTCATAGTTACAGTTGCCTTTGTTTTGTGAAAGCGTACAAATCTCTTGTTTTCCATCAAGACAGGAAAAGAGCACATAGACTTCCGTGTCTGCGCCTCCCTGTGCTCGGGGTTCACTCCATTCTTCCACATATTATTTTGCCTCTAAGTTCAGAGGTTGGCAAACTGCAGTCCATGGACCAAGTCTGACCGATGCCTGTTTTTGTCAAATTGCTTCGGAACACAGCCACACTGGCTTTGTGTACACGTTGTCTGTGGTTGTTTTCAAGCTGCAGTGGCAGAGTGGTTTGATTGGAGAAGGTCTGCCACACAAAGCCCAAGACATTCATGAACTGGCCGAAAAGATGGCTCAACCCCCACTAAGTCATCTCTAAGTCTGGGAAAATGGCAACCCTTTGATAACTCAGAAGCTCTTTCCTCATATTAAATCATTTGCTCATACACTTGTTTACTGGGATAATAAGAAGGTGGTATTATTTCCATTGCCATTTATGCATCAGAGCACATAAATGATCAAGTCAGACTTAGAGACAGGACATATCTTATGGGTTTGAAATGAACCCTTTCCACTGTCTTAGTTTACTTTGTTTTTGTTTAACATAGTAACAGAGGAAAGAAACTTTGGGGCCCTGCAACTATGTTCATATTTTGTCATCCCATATTTATTTCCAAAGATATATATCATATGTGCATCACACTTCATACTGTAGTTATGTTTCTATTAAAATACTTTCAATTGCTTACCTTCAAGTAAAATTTGTGGTCTCAAAAAAGTCAGAGCTTCAAGAGACCCATGTGACATTAAATAGAGCTATATTTCACCTCAAAGTGTCATACTGCTGTTTGAAAACATGGAAGAAGAAATGGACATCACCAGGAATTATGAGGAACACCTCATACCCACTGAGGGTGTTTGGGGACAGCAGCTACCTGGGCTGGGCTAAAGGGAACGGTCTGCCTGGGGTACAGGAAATTTCTGTTAAAGATAATTCATACACGATAAGTAAGCCAAGCAAAATTGGCCTGCTTTTATCCCAACAAGAGGACCATTCCAAACAGTTAGTGATGAAACAGTCCTACACACACACATACACACACACACAATCATTTGTTAATGAAAGTTCTAAATAATTGCTCTTTTGATTGTTGAGTTTTCATTACATGTATTTGGTTGTGTGTGTGCGTGCACGTGTGTGTGTGTATGTGCGTGTGTGATGGCTTGAAATGCATCCCCCAAAAAGCTATGTTCAAGTCCTAACCCCTGGTACCTGTGAATGTGACCTTATCTGGAAGTGGGGGGTCTTTGCAGAAGCAATCAAGTTAAGATGAAATCATACTGAAGTATGGTGGGTCCTTCATCCAATGTGACTGGTGTCCTGATAAGGAGAGAGGAAGAGAAACAGCAACACAAGGGAACGTGAAAGATGCGAACATGGAGCAGAGAACAGGCAATGTGTCTGAGAGCCAAGCAGCACCCCGATGGCCCCAGCCACCACCAGAAGCTGGAGAGAGGCAGGGGGCTGATTCCTTCTCCCAGCCCCCAAAGGAACCAGCCCTGCAGCCTTCCAGCCTCGAGAACCATGAGGAACCCATGTCTGTTCTTTTCAGCCACAGTTTGCGGTCATTTGTGACAGCAGTCTGATGAAACTTATACACCTATGCAAGCTTCAATCAATTCATTTTTATTTTTATCCCTTAATAAACATCATACTCTATAGGAAAGTTATTCCAGAAAACTCCAAGTTATTCAGCTGACCCTGGCACACAGGCACCCAGCCCCCCACCTTCATGTGGAGGGAAGGAGCCGGATGGAGTAAACTATTCAGTCAGACTTGTTCTAGGTGCTTCTCCAACTCTGGAGATAATACCTATTCTCACCCTTAAACCTTAGATTCTAAATTAAACGTGACAGGACGGTGCCTGTCAAGACAAAGCAACACAACTTGACTTATTTTGATTAAGTCATCAGAGGGGACCATTTGGAAGTTTTTCTTGTGCTTAAAATCTAAGACAGTGCAACAGGGGACAAACTGCACAACATAATATTTTTGTTTAGTAAATGCAAATGTTAGTTCATAAAACAGGTTACTGAATCTGAAAAAAAATTTAAACATAGAAATGTATAATTGTAACTGATTTCTATTTGTTTTAGTATTAAAGAATAAATCAAGAAAATCATTACTATTATTGACTATTACATGATCATCACTAAAAGTAATTTTGTTATGGGCCAGAGAGGAGTGTGGAAAATCATTTGTACTTGCATGTCACATGTTCTGACTACACCTTAGTGGGAGCAGCCAGGCTGTGAGCACCCTCTCACCAGCTCCCATGAAGGGGTCTGCTCTCTCTTAGTTATTCAACTAACTATGTGTTATATGCTAACACATAGCAATCAAGTTAAGATGAAATCTTAACTAGGCTTTGAGATTACAGAGATTACAAAAACATGCCTGCACATAGTCCTGTTAAGCAGCCTGTACTGTGTGGGAATGACCAACATGTAACTGATTATTCCAGCTCTGGCTCCCAAACCTGGCTGGACCTCAGAGTCAGCTACAAATCTTTTTTAAAAAATACAAGCGTCCACTCTCAAAAATGGTTTCACAGACTTTATATCAAGGTAAACATGACCTTACCACATGACTCAACAATTCCGCTCCTGGGTATTTAACCCAGAGAAAGGAAAATATGTCTTCACACAAAAACTTGTACATGAATGTTTATTGCAGCTCTGTTCATAATTGTCTCAAACTGGAAACAACTAAAATGCCCCTCCAAAGGTGAGTGAATAGTCAGCTGTGGCTCCTCCGCACCATGGAGTACAAGCCAACAAGGGACAAACAAGATACAACAACTTGGATGGATTTTACAGGCATTACGGGGAGCTAATAAAGCTGACCTCAGTAGGTGAAGGCCGTATGATTGCACTGGTATGACAGCATTGGAAAGATATATCTGCAGTGATGCAGGATAGAATAGTGGGTGCTGGCATCGGGATGCAGGAGGATGAGCCTGTAAAGGGATAGCCCCAGAGAGTTTTGGGGATGAGGGAATTGTTTGTAACCTGATTGTGGTAGAGATCACACAAATCTATATATGAGTCAAAATTGATAGAACTAAGAACACAAGAAAAAAGTCAACTGTACTGAATGGTTGAAGGGCCCATGCGGTAGTGCATAAAGACCCAAGAAGCAGGTGGCAGGGCTGTGAAGACCTGGAAAGAGGTAGCAAATGCATCCTGGAGGCAATAGGGAAACCAAAAATTTTTCCTCATGAGAGAGACATGATTAGATCTGGGTTTTAGTAGGATCATTCTGTTGACAGATTGAAGATGGATTGGAGGCAGTTACATGGAAGAGAAGGAAGTCAATTAGTATTCCACTGCAAGAAAGATCAATTAAGGGCAACACATAATGAATTCAGCTCTGTACATAGTGAGTTAGAGACACTCACAGGGCATTGAAGCAAAGATGTCCATAGGGGTGGAAGATAGGAGCCTGAAGCTCCGGAAAAATACCCAAGTTAATAGTAACAGTATGATAGTTGAATGCATGTGTACAGATGAAGTTGTCTTAGATGAACTGTATGTAGGGTCAGGGAGGAACAAAGCAGTTTGGGATTAGAATCAAGGGTAATTGCATTATCTAAAAAAAAAAAAAAAAAAAAAAAAAAAAAAAAAAAAAAAAA
>NW_016804423.1:2640921-2656572 GCF_001698545.2 Rhinopithecus bieti
AAAAAAAAAAAAAAAAAAAAAAAAAAAACAGAAGAAACTGAAAATGTGTAGTCACAAAGGACAGGACATGAACAAGGAGAAAGCAGTGCTTCAGAACTAAAGGAAGAAAGAAGAAAGGAGTCGAGGGTTTCCACCCCTAGTGCATGAGTCTGGATGCTATCATTTAACTGCACAGAATAAGCAACTAGGCTGTACACAGAATCACAAAGCCACAGGATTTGGCCACCGAAAGAGATCTATGTGGTCACCCAGTCCAAACCCTCATTCAATAGCTAAGGAAACTGAGGCCAAGGAAGACGAGCTGGCTTATTTGAGATAACACAGCTAATGCATGGTAAGGCTGTGGCAGGCATCCAAACTGCCAGATTGTTGGAATAAAACAATTGAATTCTTCAACAAGTCTTCCATATGAAAATTTAAATTTTAATTAACACATTTTCCCCACCAGTTTCCCTTACATCCACTTATGAGAGAAAACCATCTTCTATCCCAACACAGAAAAGTAAGAACCAGGATGACTGGATTCATTCCATTTATCTACCTGTTACATAAATCAGTAGATGCCAATCTACCTGGTAAATTCATTTATTTTCCTTTTCCTGTCCAGTAGGAGAATACAAACATAGCTTTTGAACTAGCCATATAACTCCCCAAATTTGGATCCTAGATAAATTTATCAGATATTTGTGACGGAAATTCTATTTTTCCTCAGCCTTGACTTTTCTGTTTTCTATTGCAAAAGATTTCCACTTGCTCCTCACCAGGCTTTGGAGAGACTGTGATGCCCACAGGATTTCCTACAAAAGGGGCCACTTATCCAAACTTTCTAACGGCTTAAAACTAGAATATATAACTTTTAAAAGTCTTATACATGTTTCAAAATGTACAATGAATTCATTGTAAGACCAACATTATTCTTTCTAGAAGGGTTAAATGTCATGCATTTCAGCTCCAAATTTTTGGCTCATTCAATTCTTTCTGAGTAAATCTCAGTTAATAAAAAAAAAAAAAACACACATAATGCAAACATGCCAAAATTGCTTTCTGATTTAGAGATTTCTTAAGAATTTTATTTTGCTTAGTAAATTTGGATGGAAATTCGTCTCCAAAAATATAGCAAGAGGATAAACTAGTCTAGAACTAAAGCTATAGACATTTAAATGAGTGTGATGCTGTTAAAAATCTTTCTTGGATAAGAGAAGGAGTGTGACAAGCAAACAAAAACGGCAGATCAATAACATGGGAACAAGAGAAAGATCCGGCAAGTTCTGAAATAGCCACTGGAATGGGCAGGAGGGTTCACGAGTGAACTTGGGTCCTGGTGGAAATGGTGTGTTAGCAGGACATTCATATGTGGGTAGATGTCAGAGGCATAGAAGAGAAGTTCATTTCAGGATAAGAGAAGAATGGGCTGTGAAAATAAAAGGTATATTTTGGAAAGCTCAGTAACACAGAGCTTATAAATAAATGGAAGATGAGGCAGGATAGGGTGCAGACTTGTGTGGTGCTGCCAGAATTTGGATATGTCTCTAAATGCACTGAGAGTGTCTGAGGTTCTAGAAGAGCAGTATGATTCTACCTCAGCTTCTGGAAAGGGGTTCCAGCAACAGTGTCTTTGGAAAGAGACCATCACAAAAAGATCCAAGTGAAGGAAAATGGGGCCTGAGGCAGAGCCATGTGAGTGAGGAGAGAAGGAAAAGAAAGCAGAGAGAAGGATTTGGGAGATATTTCAGAGGGAGAAGCAAGAGGCCATGGTATGGGGGAAGGGTCAGACGGGTCTCACGCCAGGGACTGACGTTCCTACCTGGCAGCTGGGACAGTTGCAGTATCAGCAGCTGAAATGTGAAGTACAGGAGAAAAGGCAGCAGGGAAGGAAGGCCCATCAGATTAGGGTACGGTGAGTTCCAGTGACTGCACAGATGTTCAGAAAGCCTTTGGAAACTCAGGCCTTGCCATTCATAGAATGATATCAAGATGTAGGTCTATCACTAGAAATCAGCAGTGTGCAGGTTTGAAATTATCAGAGTGTAGGAGGTTCGTCTAGACATTTGCTTTAAGGCTTTGGCAGTGGAAGAAAAACCCAAAATACACTCAGGAGGAGAATATGGCATAGGGAGACATTATTTTTTAATAACTAATTACAATCCCTGGCAAGAGTTTTGCTGGTAATTTTACTTCTTACTGTGGTTGATACCCATGGATGTACTATGCACATAAAAGAGAGAACATCGAATAACTTGTCTCTGTGAGATACTAAAAGAGGAAATATGAAAAATATTCTATCTCATCTAAAATATCGTATCTCAGAAAGGCATTGTATTAAAGTATAAAACTGTCAACAATTTGTAAACATTCCACCAAGTGACTGCTAGGCAAAGCCTTACTTTGTGTTGATATGACATCTTTTATTTCTTGAATCCTATTGCAATAATTTAAAAGATTTCTCTTGTATCTTTTTCATGTTGCTCCCATTTTCCAATAAGTATGTGCCAAGTTTTTACTCTTCAAGGTCACCAAACCCTGGCTTAGCCATCATAATCAAACAAACTGCATTTTTACAAATGTGTCAGTCATCTGATAAAATGAGCAATTCTGCAATGTTTTGTGTTTTTTTAAATTTTTGTTTGAAAACTGAACTCATTTTAGAGGACCTCTGTTTCCTGTGGTTCTAAGTTAGTCATCCTTATCCCAGAAAAGAGTAATTTTTCAGTGTCTATTCTCACTAACTCTAGAATATACTGTATGATTAGCTAACTTTGAACCTCAAGTACTTATATTAAAAATGCAGAAACCGTGATGGTTTGAATAGTTTTGTTTTGTGATTTAGAATTCAAGTAGAGCTGAATAATAACTGACAACATAAAATGTGGAATCCACAGAAGTCAGTATGGTTCAAAGTCCACCATTCTAATTCAAATACAATGTTAAGAATTAAAACTGATGTCCAGCTCAATATAGAACCTCAAGCAACTTCAAATGGCTGACGGAAGAGTTGGTTCCAATTTTTCTATTCCTCAAGTTTCCTTTTTTTTTTTTTTTGGAAAAAAAAAAAAAAAATGAAAACATAACATTACCGGAAAACAGAAAAATGAAAATAGCCGTGGAATAGAAATGTTGAAAACTTCTTCCCCAGCAAGCCTGAAAAAGCCCTGAGAGCAAAGTCAAGGATGCAAAGACCTTGCCATGAGTCAAACATCAGGGCGAGAGCTGGAACGGCTCACTATAGCCCCTACCACCGATCCCTTAAATAGAGTCGAAAAATGACGGTCGGAGGAAATGTTTCTCCCAAAGACAAAGCCCAAAGACTAGTTTTTAAAGAAAAATGAAGTTCTCGGTTAACTTACAGGGCCTAAAAGAAGCAAAGCAGATCTTCAGGTAGTCAGCAAGGAAGAGAAAACAGGAGAATTAAAGCCGTCCACCGCACACACAGGGCCCGGGGTGCCCCGGCAAGTCCACAGGGGGCGCTGTGGAGTCTCTTCATGTTTGAGAGAAACACAACCTCTTGGACATGCATCAGCCCCTCCGTGAAACGTTGGCTCTCGCGAGGCCACCGATCCAAGGCTCAAGGGCGCTACTTTCCTTTCCGCGAGGCCCTGGCTGGACAGTCAGCAGGTGCTCTGATAAAAAGCAGGCCACGTACGAAAACCAGCACGGAACAGCAAACCCAGTAGGGCTCTCCAATCTCGTGGCAAGGTAGGCAAGGCTGTGCTGTCCCCAGCAGGCACATGCAGCGCTGGTAAGTGATGGGAATTTCGGAGCAAAAGAAAAGATGGGTTATTTTTGTTTTGTTTTGTTTTGTTTTGTTTTGTTTTGTTGTTTGTTTTTTCTTTAAAGGTATATGTATCGGTTTTTCAAACAGCTACTAAGTTGTTAAGGCATGCATAATTATGTTGTTCGGCCCTAACTACTTATACACAGAACTTTTAAGAAGTTGCTTTGGCCTAGGGCCACTGTGAAAAAAATTACTGAAACAATGATAGAGCCTTGAACTAAGAAAGTGAGGAAGTTTCTGTGCTGTAGTTATCGGCTCTCAGGAAAGAAAAACCCTCCCGGTTTGGCAGCTGGCCCAGGAGGGGCGTGGGCAGGAGGCGGTCCCCAGGCTGCCGGATGGTTCTTCCTGCTGTTGGGGCCTCATCCACACACAGGCCTGTAGTTAGCCTGACAGGGAGGAGGCTGAGCAGGAAACACATGTGCCTGGCTGCAGAGGAAACCCACAAGCAATCAACCCCATCTTCATTCATAAAAAAGAACCAAACCAAGTGCCACCCAATACAGGAGGCAAATACCAGCGTGGAGCATAATGATGAACAAATAAAACAGCTCACCTGAGAGGAAACAGAAATAATAATAATAAAAAAATCCAATTTGATACTGAGAGATTAGAGAGGAAATTGCACCCATAAAATTAGAATTAGCTACAATTAGAAGAAGTGGGAGGTACGAAGGGTAAGGAACAGGGAATAAGAAGATAACAGCCCTTACGAAAAAGGAAGAGGTATGGTAAATAAAATTTAACTGACAAAATGAAAATTAAATGGAGCTGCCAAGCTGGCTGTCCAGAAGAGGGCCTGTTCCACCGTGGAGACCAGGCAGCTAGAGGGTCGAGCCAAAGAAACCTCCCAGATCTAAAAGGAAAAATCAACAGACAGATGAATGAAGGGAAACCTAAAAGTCTTGCAAGATATATTCAGGAGGGTCAAACTAATAGAGACTTTTAAATATTGAGAACAAAAATATTAGAAAGAAATACTGGGAGAAATGATTGAAGCCTCTTTTCTGAAGCTGGAGTTCCTTATACAGTGGCCACTAAGGGCTGTGTCCACCCACAGTTCCTTATACAGTGCTCCCCTAAGGGCTGTGTCCACCCACAGTTCCTTATACAGTGGCCACTAAGGGCTGTGTGTCCACCCACAGTTCCTTATACAGTGGCCACTAAGGGCTGTGTCCACCCACAGTTCCTTATACAGTGCTCCCCTAAGGGCTGTGTCCACCCACAGTTCCTTATACAGTGGCCACTAAGGGCTGTGTCCACCCACAGTTCCTTATACAGTGGCCACTAAGGGCTGTGTGTCCACCCACAGTTCCTTATACAGTGCTCCCCTAAGGGCTGTGTCCACCCACAGTTCCTTATACAGTGGCCACTAAGGGCTGTGTCCACCCACAGTTCCTTATACAGTGCTCCCCTAAGGGCTGTGTCCACCCACAGTTCCTTATACAGTGGCCACTAAGGGCTGTGTCCACCCACAGTTCCTTATACAGTGCTCCCCTAAGGGCTGTGTCCACCCACAGTTCCTTATACAGTGGCCACTAAGGGCTGTGTCCACCCACAGTTCCTTATACAGTGCTCCCCTAAGGGCTGTGTCCACCCACAGTTCCTTATACAGTGGCCACTAAGGGCTGTGTCCACCCACAGTTCCTTATACAGTGCTCCCCTAAGGGCTGTGTCCACCCACAGTTCCTTATACAGTGGCCACTAAGGGCTGTGTCCACCCACAGTTCCTTATACAGTGCTCCCCTAAGGGCTGTGTCCACCCACAGTTCCTTATACAGTGCTCCCCTAAGGGCTGTGTCCACCCACAGTTCCTTATACAGTGGCCACTAAGGGCTGTGTCCACCCACAGTTCCTTATACAGTGCTCCCCTAAGGGCTGTGTCCACCCACAGTTCCTTATACAGTGGCCACTAAGGGCTGTGTCCACCCACAGTTCCTTATACAGTGCTCCCCTAAGGGCTGTGTCCACCCACAGTTCCTTATACAGTGGCCACTAAGGGCTGTGTCCACCCACAGTTCCTTATACAGTGCTCCCCTAAGGGCTGTGTCCACCCACAGTTCCTTATACAGTGGCCACTAAGGGCTGTGTCCACCCACAGTTCCTTATACAGTGCTCCCCTAAGGGCTGTGTCCACCCACAGTTCCTTATACAGTGGCCACTAAGGGCTGTGTCCACCCACAGTTCCTTATACAGTGCTCCCCTAAGGGCTGTGTCCACCCACAGTTCCTTATACAGTGGCCACTAAGGGCTGTGTGTCCACCCACAGTTCCTTATACAGTGGCCACTAAGGGCTGTGTCCACCCACAGTTCCTTATACAGTGCTCCCCTAAGGGCTGTGTCCACCCACAGTTCCTTATACAGTGCTCCCCTAAGGGCTGTGTCCACCCACAGTTCCTTATACAGTGGCCACTAAGGGCTGTGTCCACCCACAGTTCCTTATACAGTGCTCCCCTAAGGGCTGTGTCCACCCACAGTTCCTTATACAGTGGCCACTAAGGGCTGTGTCCACCCACAGTTCCTTATACAGTGCTCCCCTAAGGGCTGTGTCCACCCACAGTTCCTTATACAGTGGCCACTAAGGGCTGTGTCCACCCACAGTTCCTTATACAGTGCTCCCCTAAGGGCTGTGTCCACCCACAGTTCCTTATACAGTGGCCACTAAGGGCTGTGTCCACCCACAGTTCCTTATACAGTGCTCCCCTAAGGGCTGTGTCCACCCACAGTTCCTTATACAGTGGCCACTAAGGGCTGTGTCCACCCACAGTTCCTTATACAGTGCTCCCCTAAGGGCTGTGTCCACCCACAGTTCCTTATACAGTGGCCACTAAGGGCTGTGTCCACCCACAGTTCCTTATACAGTGCTCCCCTAAGGGCTGTGTCCACCCACAGTTCCTTATACAGTGCTCCCCTAAGGGCTGTGTCCACCCACAGTTCCTTATACAGTGGCCACTAAGGGCTGTGTCCACCCACAGTTCCTTATACAGTGCTCCCCTAAGGGCTGTGTCCACCCACAGTTCCTTATACAGTGGCCACTAAGGGCTGTGTCCACCCACAGTTCCTTATACAGTGCTCCCCTAAGGGCTGTGTCCACCCACAGTTCCTTATACAGTGGTCCAGTAAGGGCTGTGTCCACCCACAGGTCCCCTGATAAAACTTGCAGACCCCAAAATAAAAGGAAAACTCTAAAAGCTCCCACAACAAAACACAGAAGGGGACAACATGCTGTGCAGGAACCAGTGACCATCATCAGAAGCTAAGAAGATGCAAAAAGGTTGTGAAAAGGATGCAGCAGATCTTGGCCTTGGGTCACTCTTCGAGTAGTGGGAGTTTTGGGGACAGATGGCATTTCCCTCGCTACAGGTTTATTTGCTCACCTTGTTTCAAAGAGAATAAAATATGCATAATTATAATACCATGTGCTGACGTGGAGGGACAGCCATCACGTGAAAAACAAGTTGCAAAACAAATGGATAATAGGACCCTACTGAGCTTAAATACACACACACACGCACAACTAGACAAACAGGCAGATAGATAGATGATTGACTGATAGATAGATAGATAGATAGATAGATAGATAGATAGAGGAATTTAAAAATATCTAGAATACGTAGCAGACAGCTGAAACTGGGGAGTAGAGGAGGTGAAGATGTTTGCTTTTAATCTTCACAACTTGATACTCTCATTTTTTAACAAAGGGTATAAATTAGACCTGCCCCCATGATTCAATTACCTCCCACCGGCTCCCTCCCACAACACGTGGGAATTCAAGATGAGATTTAGGTGGGGACACAGCCAAACCCTATCACCAATGGTAACTCTACGTAATTTTTTTAACAGCACTATGAGGTGTGGGAATCCAAGGCATGAGACAAGAAGGCTGGACAGTGTTCCTGGATCACACAGATGAGTACTGGTGAAGTCTACCGAGGGTTCCTTGTCTAAGGGGCTGCTCTCACCACTGCGTCCCTCCCCAGTGCCCTGAATTCTAATGCTGAATATTTGTATGTTCTCTGCTTTTCTCTTAGCCTTGCCAATGGTCTGTCATCAGTAGTATTTAATATCAAAGAATAAAGGTTTGAACTACTATATTTCTTACAGTTTTTCAGGTTCTAGGTCATTAATTTCTACTATATCTTTGTTTTCTTACTCATGCTTTTGTTGGGGCTTTTTAAATTGTTTATTTTTTGCTTCTTCAGTAAAATGGATATTTCGTTTGCAACTTTCTTCTAGATAAAAACCTGGAAAACTTACAAAGTTTTCTCCTAGCACAATGTGGGTTACATCTCATATATTATGGCATCTTCTAAACAATCTGTTTATTCAGTTTTAATTTTCTCTATCATTTTCTTTGAGTTAACAGCTCATGGATTATTCAGGGAGTATTTTAATTTCCACATGGTTTTAGATTCGGCGTTAAACTTTTATTACTTAAATTCTATTGCTTATTGTCAGAAAATATGGCTTATGAGAATGCCTTGTATTGAGCTCTTTTTTGACAAAGAAGCTATAATCAATGTTTAACTATACTATGGACATTTGAAGACAACATTTTCTTTAAAGAAATACTGAGTAAATAAAATATATTAATTACATTATTCAGTTCTCTGTAAAGTTTATGTACTTAACATAAAAAGCAGAGATATTGTTAAGTAGCCTATTAAGACTGTGCTTTGCCAGTTTCTTATTGCATTTATAACAACTTTTATTTTATATCTTTTGATGCTGTTATTTGGTTTTTAAACATCCCTGGCTATTACATTCTTATAATAAATTATACTTTAAAAAATTAATATAAAGTAGCCCGCTTTGTCCCTCATTCCTTATTTTCTCTCAAGTTCTACTTTATATGATATAAATATTACACTTTGGGGTTCATTTTATTTTTGTCTCATATTTCTTTAAGAATTTACTCATCTATTTTCTATGTCATTTTGCTTCATACACATGTATGTGTATATAAAATTTAATATGACAATATTTTTTGTGAAGGAAGTTTGATCCATTTATATTTATTGTATATTATCATGAGTGATCTTCTTGATAAGAGTTCTGAAACACACACACATATTGCTTTTGGCTTCATTCACTGCTATTAACACAGGTATATGACATTTTAAAAAATAAATCACCCTGATCTAACTTAAGGCTTCAAATTGTTCATTTATACATTTGTTCCAGGAATATTTGTAAAGTCTCTATTACATCATGGCATTGTACTAGCCACTGAAAACCCTCTGGTGAAAAAGATATATATGAGTTTTGCCATCATGAATGAAACTTACCTTCTAAAATTACTAACAGCAGGACAACAATGCAATCTGTGTGCTTTCTATCCAAGGGCACTGTTCTCCCTGCTTTACTTACTTTAACTTATTAAATTTTCACAACTAAATGACTTTCTACCAATGAGCAAATTGAGAATCACAGAGTTTTAAAAACATACCTATTGTTATCTACTTTGCATGTGGTGGATGCAAGTTGCTAATGTAGATCTGAACACAGAGCCAGTCACTATGAACATGCTACCCACCAACACGTGCTGTCTCTCTCTTCAGGCTCCACGCTTTCCATAAGGCTCCCAGGTTGCCAAACCATCAATCCCAACCACTTTGAAGACCCATCCTAATGCTTCCCTGCTGTTCACAACTACACCGTGTTCTATTTTGCTTCAGGCTGTGTTCCTGGGAACCACTAGCCGTTCCTCGTGCTCACTGGGTCTGACTTCTGTTGGGTTCCAGGTGCAGGCACCCTTTGCCACAGAGATGACCTCTGGAATGTTCTCAGCCTCCTTCCATGCCCTCCACGCACCTTTGAGAATGTCTTGATGCTTTCCATGTCACAGTGACAAGGACACTAAGCTCAGGTCCTCACTCTACCTATTTAAGCTGTGCAGCCACCAGCACTGTGAGAAGACCACCCTGAAGTGTTGGAACAGGGGCATCCTACAAGGCCATATTTGCACACTGCCCCGCTGCCCTTGACAGGTGACCCTCCATCTTTCTGGATTTTTGCCATGCACTCCCACCCTCACCCCACATCCTGCCCATCAACCTTGAGGAGAAGGTCCCACACAGGGCATGGACAGGACCTGGCACTGTGCTGCTTTACACTCTGCTTTGCCTTCCCTGCCCCACAGTACAGCAGAAACTGACAGGCCATCCCTCTTCTCTTTCTGTTCCACTGCACCTTCCAGACACAAAACTCCATGATCAAATCCACTTTGCCTAGCTTTGAATATGACAAAAAGGGAGCTCCCCAAACTCAGAAATATTTTTCTTTCTCTAAAAGCTTGGCCTTTGGGCCTTGTGTGTTTCTGTGAACTCAGATAGCTTCATTAGCATGCAGAACCTGCCTGTCCTTTCCCATATGAGTAAACCCGCTGTCTGCATCCTGGCAGGTCACCCTGTTCCCTGCAGGGCAGGAGGCTGCCCAGGTGGTAGGAGAAGCCCATATACCAGGAAATGCAAAGCATAAAATTACATCAATGTATCTCAAAAATGTTTGCCCTATTTCATAACAACTCGAGAGGTACATGGCACAGTGACATCACAAAAGAGGAGAATATTTGCCTACTTTGAGACTGAAAAAAAAAAAAAGATTTCTTAAGGAAGTAATGCTCAAGGTGAGTTTTGAAGGACCATGGGAAGAACCTGGTGGAAGAGGAAGTGAATTTTTTTTCGGGCAAAAGGAATGGCATCTGCAAACAGCCACAGGCCCCAGGAGCATCTGTGTTTAAACAACGGAAGAAAGCCCACGGGACTGCAGAACAGAGACAGAACAAGGGGCATAAGGAGATGCCAGGCAGTGGGCTTTGGCAGGGCAGGGACAGCTTGTGTTTGTCAGGCATGGCTGTGTCTCCCTGCTCCAAAGGGAAGGAGAGGAAAAATAGGAGGGGCCGGCAGCGGATACTGTTGCGGCAGCTCTGGCACAGAGCACGTAAGATTACAAAATCTGATGCCTGCTGGGGTTGGTTTCATGCCCTTTTCAGCTGACGCACTCATGATCCACAGGCTGAAGAAGGCAAGGGTCGTGAGCTCTGGGTGCAGCTCTGCCTGAGGACCGAACCCCAGGGAACCTCCTGCTCCCTTCCTGCACTACCCCATCTTCTCCCAAGCTGCCCCACCCTCAACTGTGAAATTTAATTCTCCCAGAAGGCTGGGCGCGGTGGCTCAAACCTGTAATCCCAGCACTTTGGGAGGCTGAGGCTGGTGGGTCACAAGGTCAAGAGATCGAGACCATCCTGGCCAACACGGTGAAACCTCGTCTCTACTAAAAATACAAAAATTAGTTGGGCACAGTGGCGGGCACCTGTAGTCCCAGCTACTCGGGAGGCTGAGGCAGGATAATCTATTGAACCCGGGAGATGGAAGTTACAGCGAGCTGACATCATGCCACTGCACTCCAGCCTGGGTGACAGAGTAAGACACCATCTCAAAAATCAAAAAAAAAAAAAATTCTCCCAGCCATGCTCAGAGCCAAAGCAAGCAAAATGAGGGTCCTCCACAGAGCGATTCTCCTGTGCCCTCGTTAGCTGTCCACCAACACTGCCTCCAGTTGTCCCAGGCCTGAAATGCACTTGAGAACATGTCCTCAAATCCGGTGGAAAAGCCTACATTATTTTCGGAAAACAGAGCATCAGACAGAGCTCCCAACCCCACCACTTCCTGTCCTTTGCCTTGAGGACATCCCTCAGGGTAGGGAAGCCTGTGGACCAGGAGTGGGCAGCCCAGCCCCTTCGATTTCACAACTGCCTGGTTTCCTCTCTGGTGGAAATGCACAGGTGGTGACAAAACTGGACGAATTTCATCTTCTTCACTCTTGTTTCAGAGCTGTGAGTTCGAGTCAGTTACGGTGTGTGACTTACTAACCCACGTGTGCTTCTGATCTTCACACACACTGAGCACACTAGAGGCCCTCCTGTGGACCGGGCCCCACTTTGACAGTGGGGCAGGTGCACAGTTCCTCCAAAGGACCTCACAGTTGTGCCTTGTCCTCTGAGAAAAGGTGTCAGCCAGTTCCACTGGAGGGCCGGCACTGTCGGAAGTGCTACCTTAGCAGCTGGACCGAGGTCTCACCAGAGAAGACGTCAGTGTCAATTCAATTTCAAGGCATTTTTATAAAATTTAATCAAAGGTCATCATTAGAAAAAAAATCGTGATTAAGAAATGAATAAAATTCAAGTCATATTGTTACCTCTGTTTTAAACAAAACAATATTTTTTTTACATATAAATTTTGTTTTAAAACATTTAATCCCAAGAAAGTCTTTCACGATAAGTGAGTTTTTAGCAAACCAGGAGAGTCATCAGTGGATATGAGTTCTGTGATGAAGGGTTTCACAAAGTGCCCTAGATTGTTGACGATATTTTAATCATCTGTCCTTGGAATACGATAGACATAAAATCAAGAAGTGTACTGAACCTTGAATGAAACAGCAGGATGAATTCTGAGTCCCAGAAAACACCTAAGAACTAAGAATGCGTTTTTAATGCTCATGAAAAACAAACGGCGATATAGAATGTGGGACTAAAGAATGATCCCTTGAAGCCAGAAGTGAGCGTTCTGCAGGTGAAACCCAAGTGCAGCCCCTCCCCAAGGCTCCTTTCTGTGTTGAGAGTGCCTCCCTCCCCAGGGACAGCACTTTGTTTTCTTTCAGCTTTTCTGACATCATATGATGCAACCTGATGCCAAGCGATAGGCATCTTGTCACAGGAGAAATTCACAGAGAGGAGGCGGGCACGCTG
Organism: Rhinopithecus bieti; assembly: GCF_001698545.2. Lineage (NCBI taxonomy): Eukaryota > Metazoa > Chordata > Mammalia > Primates > Cercopithecidae > Rhinopithecus > Rhinopithecus bieti. Next base: position 2,653,440 of record NW_016804423.1, read on the forward strand.
CAGCTGGTGCGGAAATTCTCAAGAGAGGCCTGGGAGTGGAGCTGAGCCGATGCAGAGGAAGGTGGAGAACCTCTTGAGAAGTTCACGGACACACAGTGTGGTTCAGAAGAAAAGTCAGGTTCCAGTGACTGAAGAAAAAAGCGAGACATTATTGCAGGCAAGGATCCCCACGTTGGGACACAAAGGCAATGCTGATTTCAGGATGTCTGTGTACGTCCATGTGTCATGGGAAGGGAGGCTGGAGTTGGACATGAATGGGAACATCTGCTGAGGACAAGGACATGTGGGATCACATCTTCAGAGTCCCGTTGTCTTCAGAGCCCCGCCCCTCTCTAGGCTGGAGGCAGGGAGGACAGGATGAGAGTGTCTCCTCCCTTCCTGTTTCCCAGGGAACATGACCAGTTTGGTGACTGTCACAGCAGGTGAGCAGCAAACTCCCAGGCCGGCAGGGAGGGGCGACTGTGAGCAGAATGACAGGCACACAGTAGGTGTGCACTTTAGAGCAGGCGCCTCTCCTTGAGGTTACCCCAGCTCATGCGCCCGCAGATAGCTTGGTGAGAATGATGTGCCTGACCCTCCCACAGTCTATGGAGCCCAGGTGGGGAAAGTCACTCTCCAGATCTTACATAAAGGACGCAGCACCTCACACACTGTTGTTACAGAGCAGGTAATAAATATTCATGATATGCAAATGAATAGTTATTTAAAATGTTTATCTATGTATGAATGAATGAACTGAACAAAGAGCAAAATACAGACAAGTAAGGTGTCACAAAGCTGGCTCTGTGTAGCCAGCCTGTTATCAAATTCATTTGTACAGTGCTAAGAGAAAACATATCCCACCAGCCATGTGCCAGGCACTGACATGGGAGCTTCCCATGTATGAAGGCGCAGAGCAATCGGCACAACCCTCTGCTTCATGGAAGAGGAAACCAAAGCCCCAAGAGCCTGGGCCAGGAGGCTGAGGCCCAGCGGGGACGGCTTTGGGCCATCGCACTCTGTTTCAAGGTCCGCCGTCCGTCACTGAGGCTGTCAGAATCCCTGTCTTTTCTTGGTTGTCATATTTGCTTCTCACCTCATCATGTCTATTTTCCATGTGGTTCAAGCTTTGAGGTTACGTGGCTAATAGGTGAACCCAAATAAACCATTTTATGGCTTGTTTATTGCTCTCTGTACAGCACTACTAAGATGGGTGTTAAACCCAATTTCCTCCTCGTGAAAGAACATCTAAGTTTGGAAACTTCCCACTTTGCTGTTGATTATAAGGGTCAAAAAACACAAACTCCATGACAGTGCTTCAGGTGCTTTCTGGCAGCTCTAAACACAAAGAGCACTATCATTTGAGGCTTTCAGGATTTTATGTTAGTTGAGACAGAGTTAGTAAAATAATTTTAAATTTTCTTCTAAAGAATTGTCAAATAAGATTGTAAGGATATTCAAAAACAAATTTTATATACATACTACTAATAAGAACATCCAGGTATTTCCAAATATCTAAACACACGAAATTGTATGTAATCAGCAAGTATCATAGTATACCTTTATCATGACTGGTAAAACCTTTGGAAGCTGAGTAAGTAATTGAAAAAAATTATTAGTTCCTGAAAGACCGTGAAATCTAGTTCATAAGTTGGAAATGAAATCTAGCTATTAATTCAAGATCCTCTAGATAAATCATACCCTGGGTATCTTAAAATAATCAAAGATTTTCAGTACTTGTTCCCAGATACTCAAGGTATAATATTATAAGCCAAGAAAAGAGATAGACTGAGGCTTTCATTTATCTACTCATTAATCATTTATTGAGCATCTACACTGGGTCAGATATTACGTTAGGTATTGTGGATACAAAGATGAATGAAGCAAACTTCCTGTCTACAAATCATAGTAACCGGAGAGAATAATTTTAGCAGGGGAGAAGTGGAATTGTAAGTGGGGAAGGCAGATTTGAATAACAGCGTGGTAAATCTCAAATATTAGACGAAAGGCTTTATCCTGTAATTATTTGGAAGATAGGGAATTCTTTGGAAAATAAAATTAACATGAAAGAAATAATTAAAAACATACTACCAGCTCTGGAAGTAGCTTTAGAGCAGGGGTCTGCAACCTCCAGGGCATGGACTGGTACCAGTCTGTGGCCTGTTAGGAACTGGCTGCACAGCAGCAGATGAGCCAGAAGGCACGGGGAGCATTACCAACTGAGCTCCGCCTCCTGTCAGATCAGCACTTGCATTAGATTCAGCAACATTGGAGCGCAAACACTATTGTGAGCTGTGCATGGAGGGATCTAGGTTGCACGCTCCTTATGAGGATCTAATGCCTGGTGATCTGTCACTGTCTCCCATCATCCCCAGATGGGATGTCTAGTGGCAGGGAAACGAGTTCAGGGCTCCACTGATTCTACATGATGGTGAGTTGTAGAATTATTTCATTCTATATTATGAGGTAATAATAGTAAAAATAAAGCACATGCTTGAATCATCCCAAAACCATCTCCCCACCCCCAGTGGTCCGTGGAAAAGTTGTCTCCCACAAAACCAGTCCCTGCTGCCAAAAAGGTTAGAGACTACTGCTTTACAGAATATCCAGCCTCTACTCTCATCCCCTCTGGACTGGAGCCACTTCATACCTAGAAAGGTGATTTAGTTGTTGTGTTCTCTGCAGTGCGTGGTAGAAAGTCATCGCTCAATATATGTTTAATAAATAAATGAAAGAAACGGGAAAGTATAAACCCAAGTAACTGATTTAATGACTGACCTGAGGTCACCCTGAAGTGGCCAGCCCCCAGGTTCCCTGTTCGGCTATGACCAGAACCCATTCTTACCTCATTCATTGTTAAACATAAACTAGATGTTTTATCCACACAGAGATAGCTATCTAGAGATATGAACTTCCAGAGAGTTGACTGTATTTTTTGTTTACATGTGGATATCTGATGTCTTGAAAAGATACACATTTAGTCATTAAGTTTAAAATTAAAACGTAGGCCTAAAATTTTTTGGTGCCATACTTCTGATAATAATATTATATGGGTCCACAAGCTATATTACATATTAGAAGGAACCAATAAAGCCCCAGCCCTACAGATTTCTCCCTCCCTCTCTCTCTCTCTCCCTCTCTCTCCCTCTCTCTC
>NW_016804423.1:2659992-2677621 GCF_001698545.2 Rhinopithecus bieti
CTCTCTCTCTCTCTCTCTCTCACACACACACACACACACACACACACACACAGCTCACCAAGATTATTGATTCTCCAGTCTTCCAAACCCTCTGTTTCTCTACTATAGCTCTAGGTGAAACAAGATTGGCCTGAGTTTACATCTGCTGAAATGGGTGATCACTCCATGGCTTCTCATTAGACCATGGCCTCTTCATTTGTATATTTTTCAATTGCCCATTAAAAAATGTTTTTAAATTGAGAGCCAAAACAGAATATCCATTAACAAATAAATGTATCGTTCAGTCGGCTTATTTAGCAGCAGTCAGAAGAAAACTCCTTCGGAATTGAGCAGGTCAGGCATCTATAGAATTGTTTCTTAGCAGACAGCTGAGCTGTCCGGGAGCACCAAATGTAGGCACCTGCCCAAGGTAACTTAGGAGGTTTTCCCCTTAGAAGAGAGAGAGAGAAGGGTTTGGGGAACGTCTCTGCAGTCCCTTATATCTTTTTTTGTTTATTGTTTATTGTTTTTTTGAGACGGAGTCTCGCTCTGTCGCCCAGGCTGGAGTGCAGTGGCGCGATCTCGGCTCACTGCAAGCTCCGCCTCCCGGGTTCCCGCCATTCTCCTGCCTCAGCCTCCCGAGTAGCTGGGACCACAGGCGCCGCCACCACGCCCGGGTAATTTTTTTGTATTTTTAGTAGAGACGGGGTTTCGCGGTGTTAGCCAGGATGGTCTCGATCTCCTGACCTCGTGATCCGCCCGTCTCGGCCTCCCTGCAGTCCCTTGTATCTTATCGCGTAACTGTCTGCTGAACGGAGAGCTGCCTCCGTGTTTCAGGGAGAATGTCATTTTTTACACCCAAAACTTAAAAACAACATTATTATTCAGAAAAGGTTAAAAGAATTTCCAGAGTTGTAAGTGAAAACTAAGTTATTAAGAATCATTCATCAAATTTTGCCAACTCAAGATTACTGATTTTATTTTTGCATGTGTGCCAAAATAGATGTTTACCCATGGGTGCAGATCACAACCAATTTGCAAGAGCAAGTGGGAAGAAAGCTGACTACTCCTTCCCTCTGCTGCACTTCCTAAGTTTGACCATTGAAATCTGAAGATAGAAGTCACAGGTGCGTGTGTGAATATAAAATATACCTTCCTCAATTAAATACACAAGACAAAGCCACTTTAGGAAGCATATTCTCAGATTGTTGGCTGCAGTCTTTGACCAACCCAAATAAAAATTAGACAGTTGTAACCATAAGAGCTGAAGAAACTGAAAACAGAGCATATTTCCTGAAATTGTGAACATAGTTAAGTGTCTTCACTTTTTCAGAAAAACTGAAATGGGATGAGGAGACAAAACCCCTCATTACCTAAAGCTCTTTTTTTTTTTTTTTTTTAATGAGCTGAAGGCTTTCTCTGTCGCCCAGGCTGGAGTACAGTGGTACAATCTGGGCTCACTGCAACCTCTGCCTCCCGAGTTCAAGTGATTCTCCTACCTCAGCCTCCTGAGTAGCTGGGATTACAGGTGAGCACCACCACACCCGGCTAATTTTTGTATTTTAGTAGAGAAGGGGTTTCACCACGTTGTCCAGGATGGTCTTGATCTCCTGACATCATGATCTGTCTGCCTCGGCCTCCCAAAATGCTGGGATTACAGACCTGAGCCACTGCACCTGGCCCTGAAGCTCTTATATACACATTTCTAGTTGCACATCCAATGTCTAATATCATCTGATCACAGAATAAACTCAAGAAATGTTTGCTTTTGAACATATAAATCATTGTTGTTATAACTGTAATCATATGAGAATAAATGGAAGATACTGGCATAACCTATATACATATTTACATATGTAGGTATGTGTCATCTATACATTGTTCATACAGATTTGAGCAGAAGAAAACCTTAATGAACAAACCCTGACACATGGTTGCTTTATTTTTAAGTGTGTCCAAATGTCTAAGAAAATATGGAATAGAACTTGTAATAGGGTTTTAAGATCGATGCATAAAATACGTCACTATGTTTATGAAAGCACAGTCTGCCTGAGTTGTAACAAGTACAGAGTTCTGGAAATATGAATTCTTCCTTTCACACACTATTAAGATGTCCTGCAGGAGTTGAACGGTTTTAATGTTTCTGTTCTGTATGAAATAAGCCACATTCACACAGCTGCAATCTCTAGCTAACACAGGTGAGTAACACGTTGTAGGCTGAAATGATTGTGATGTGATGCTTTAAAGTGAGGAAGTGCAGTCCGGAGTCACTGGCTCTCAGAATTGGAGGGAAATTCATGTAACGGGAAAGCTCATAGAGGATCTTGCTAAAGACTGAGTTAAATGGCCTGGAACTCAACTGACAAGCAGGTTAAAAAATCACAACCTTCCTTCCTTCTCTAGCTCCTTTAAGTAAAGTATTTTCTATCTTGGAGGCCTCTTTTGAAATGCAATACTCCTGGGAGTGGTCACACCTCAAATTATCAGCTAACACTTTCTGAGGGATTAGCAGACAGCTGGCAAAGAAAAAGACGTGGGATTTAGCAAAATGCCTGAGGGCTGGAGGGGAGACACTGCCTGGAGAAAGGTTAACTAGTCAACAGTCTGTCGATTTGCTGATAGACAAATTTCACATACTCCAGAGCATTTGGTCTACAGTGGCGACTCCCAACCTCTGGATTCTGTAACACCACCACAAAGACTACAGTTTCCCAGATTATCTTGCAAGCAACTTAAGTCTGCATGGAATACAAACAAAATAAACCCACTATTGGCCTATGTATAATTGAAAATTATTAACTTTACTTAGAACATATTCAAATTATTTCTGAGGATTGCTTATATATATGAGATCAGATTTTTTAAACTATAAATGCATTTTAGGAAGGTAAAGGACACAGTAAAAATATAGCAAGTCTAAATAAATCTACACAGTGAAAACTCATCAGATTCTTCTAGATTGCAACTAAGATACACTACAAAAAACCCCAGATGGGCCGGCACGGTGGTTCATGCCTGTAGTCCCCATATTTTGGGAGGCCGAGGAGGGCAGATCACAAGGTCAGGAGTTCGAGACCAGCCTGTCCAACATGGTGAACCCCTGTCTCTACTAAAAATACAAAAATTAGTCGGTTGTGGTGGTGGGCACCTGTAATCCCAGCTACTCAGGAGGCTGAGGCAGGAGAATCTCTTGAACCCAGGAGGTTGCAGTGAGCCGAGATGGTGCCACTGCACTCCAGCCTGGGTGACGGTGTGAGGCTCCTTCTAAAAAAAATAAAAAACAAACAAACAAACAAAAAAACAGATGCTCCTTGACCTAGGATTTTTTGACTTAACAGTGGCATAAAAGCAACGCACATCCAGTGGAAACTGTATTTCCAGAGCTGAAATAACCATTCCGTGTTTCATTTTCAAGAGCCTGTTCAGTAACTTATATGAGATACTCAACTCATTATTATAAAACAGGCTTTGTGTGAGGTGGTTTTGCCCAACTGTAGGCTAATGTAAGTATTCCAAACACATTTAAGGTAGGCTAGGCTAAGCTGTGACGTTTGGTAGATTAGGCGTATTCAATGCATTTTTGACTTATAGTTTTAGTTTACAATGGGTTTATAGGAATGTGTATTAGTCCATTCTCATACTGCTATAAAGAAATACCTGAGACTGCATAATTTATAAACAAAAGAGGTTGAATTGACTCACAGTTCCATAGGCTCTCCAGGAAGCACGGCTGAGGAGGACTCAGGAAACCGACAATCATGTGCAGGCAAAGGGGAAGCAGGTACATGGCGGGAGCAGGAGGAATAGAGTGAAGCAGGAGGTGCCACACACTTTTAAACAACCAGAACTCACTATCACGAGAACAGCAAGGGGGAGATCCACCTCCATGATCCAATCACCTCCCACCAGGCCTCTCTTCCAACAATGGGGATTGCAATAAGATTTTGTCAGGGACACAAATCCAAACCATGCCAGATGTAACTGTATCATAAGTTGAGGGCCATTGGTATATAGCTGATATAATAAAAAAAGAGAATTTCTCTTCAGTTTTAGGAATCTTCCCCCCCCCCCCCCGCCCCGAGCCTATTTTTAATTGTTCTTACTACTCTGGATACAGTATGTTACAGTCTTCGAGTATTTATGCTTTATCTTCAAATATCAATTTACATTGATTAATTTAGGGCAGAAGCCTGTTATAGTGCTTTCTTGGAACCATATTACATAGAAGAAATAATTTTTTTTACTTTGGTTTGTTTTATGTTTTTCTGGTACATTTTCCTATGGGCTTCCTGGAGGCAACAAAGCTAAACAAGCTCTTTAAAGTTTAATTGACCTCTTCGGATCTGTGACTGTGTGGGTAGGCCCTAATGGCCTCAAGTATTACCAAAAGTGGCTGAGCACAGGTTTTGTAAGTGCACATTTTGTGAATATTGCCTCCACTTCTCCATTTATGATCATGGGGAACGTGTATACCGCAGACAGAAGGTATCTCCCAACTCCATTTTTTTCATTGATTTGTATCTTCTTTTGCCATGAAACTTTTCACTATCACCAATAACAAAGAGCCAGACACAGGTGAATTTACATTCATTACCTTATTTTTAACTTCAGGCAGCCATATTCGTGACCACGTGAAGGGTCAAAGCTATTAGTATTCTTAAATGATTATTAGATTTATTTTGAAAGCGATCATTAAGAGGAAATGTATTTGTTCCTTAGTGCTTTAATTCGGCAAACACATTTGAGTTTCTCTTGTGCCCCAGGTACTATACTAGGCTCTGGGTGTCAAATGATAAGGACAAACACAGCTGTTGCCTCTGAAGATCTAGCATAAGGCAACAATTAGTAAACCTGGTCTAATTTGTGAAATAGCAGCATGTGAATTCTGTTGAAAAACACTGAACTCATGCCCAGGAGATTCGGTTTATCATCCCAGCGTTGACATTGACTGGTTACGTGACCTTGAACAAGTCACTGTGTCTCCCTCACCTCTAGGTTTTTCCCAAAAAACGTGACATTTGACCACAACGAGATGATTCTTTTCTGTTCCAAAGCTGTATGATTCCATGGTCATAGTCAAGCCCATCGATGGGGAAAACTAGAATAGCACTTATCAGATGGGTACCATGCGTGCCATCATTTAACATCACCTCGTCCTCTGCGGGGTGTTATCTCGCAGGACTCCATGGCTTCCTGCCTCTCTACCATCTCCTCTCTCTGTGGAAGCACGGGTCTGCTCTCAGTTTTGAATCTCAATTGTTGAGAAAGCGTAATTGTTGACATGGACAGACCAATGACTAAAACAAGCCACATTTTCACACACAAAAAAAGGGAGGATAGATCTCAACTTCTCATCATGGATAAAAATTTCAAAATATCAAGTCAGGTGAAGGACATGTGTAGCGAGCACTGGTGTGACCTCCGGACTCAGCATTTGTTTTACCTCGTTAGTATAAGAATGTCACAAGATTGACAGGAACAGCAGTTCAATCAATCGGCTTCAATCAAGGCTACCAAAAATGAGAGCCAATCTCTTGCCATTAGATTTTGGACTTCAAACAATTTTAGGAAGAAGTTCTATTCGCTAGCTGTATAAATACTAGAAATTTATTGCCTGAAATCTTTGTATGAAAGATTTTTCCCTGAAATCTTTGTATGAAAATGTTTGTGTGTAAGATTAGCACATCTTTTTAAAAAGCAATACATATCAAACAATAAGAAAACAGAAGTTGAGAAACTCACAAAGACCACAGTTTAATCTGGAATGGATCCACTGGAAAAGTATATTGTTAACACAGGTTCATCAAAACATACACACTAACTTGTAGCATCTGAGTTTCAAAGCCCCTCCCTCATTCTGCCCCCACTGGCAAACAATTTCTAGGTCTGCCAAGAGAAAAAGATCTTCAATTGCCTCAGTGAGAGGATGGGGGCAGAAAGGAGCCTCAAATCTTCCATGTCCACATAAACCCTTAGTCATCCTCCACATGTGAAATCCCTGCTATCAGCCCTGACCCACATGGCAGGAGCCAGGCTCATTCTGAAGCAACACTTGGTGGTGTTGTAAGGAGTGACCTGTTCATATAAAAGCCTGCTTCATAGCACCAGGCTAGCTTTTGTTCAGGGGCAAAATCCTCTGTTGCCAGAAACAACAACAGTATTTGCTCCACAGGTCAATGTAATACCTCACTAATGAGATTACCTTCTTCATTTTAACAGATTTTTCTGCTATGTGGAGACCAAGAATATGAGAATGCCTACTTAATTTAATGTCCTCTGAATATTATACTGATGTAAAAAAAAAAATACTGTTGTTTCAATGTTGCTCTTGACATTTGAGGCAGAGGGACAGTTTATAATGGGACATGTAGGACTCACATCCAGTGAATAGGGAGGACGTTTTCAGCCTGGGGAGAAATAAGACAAAGTGATGGTTAAAGGTGCTGGCTCCAGAGTCACAGGTGTGGGTTTGAACCCTGGGTTTCTCATCTACTTGCTGTCTGGTCTTGGGCAAGTTTCTTAATCTTTAAATCTTAGTAGTGCTGGTAATATTAAGGTTTGGGTGAGATTTAAGCAAGATTCTGCACTAAAAGCATTTTGCACCACACCTTGCACATAGCAAAAGCCTACATTTCCATATATATACTATTCCTATGTATATTACGTTACCAGGGCTGCCACAACAAAGTACCCTAGACTTGGTGGTTTAAATAATGGAAATTGATTATCTCACGGTTCTGTGGGCCAGAAGTCCAGGATAAAGGTGGTGGCAGGGCTGACTTCTTCTGACAGCTGTGAGGGAGGCTCTGCTCCAGGCCACTCCCCTGACTGTAGATGCCTATCTTCTCCCTGAGTCTCTCCACATCATCTTTACTCTATGCATGTGTCTATGTGCAACTCTCCCCTATTTATAAGGATAGCAACCATATTGAATTCGAGTGCACCCTAGTGACCTTGATTACCTCTCTAAAGACCCTATCCCCCAAATATAATCATATTCTGTGATGCTGGGGGTTTAGAATTTCATCACATAAATTTGGAAGGGACATAATTCAATCCATAATGCTGTTGATATAGGTAATAACTATTGTTAGTATCATGTTTAGAGCAGAGGTCATTCATTCCAGGAAACTGCATGTCTTTGAAATGGGAAATTCTTTCCTAGTGCCTCAAATGTAATAAATGACTTGAAGTGGGTAAGAGGCTACAAGAATGAACAAGTGAGTGAATGGTGGGCAGGATATAAGGAGCTTAAGGATTTACCTCCAACAGGGATGGGCCAAGTGACCAATGGAGTGCCAAGCATCCGCAGGAGGTAAACAGCGAATGTGTAAACGGAACCCTCTCGAGAGCCTGCAGTTCTAAGACCACAGCAATAGGAGGACCGGGCAAGAACATCTGTTCCAAAAGGAAGACCAGGAAGAAAGCTTCAGCAAGGCAGGCTCATGTGCACCTGCAGTCATGCCCATCTTGCCCACCTGCTGTCTGCGACTAGGCCAACTCCTAAACCTCTCTGAAGCTTAAGACCTGCCACAGTGAGATGTGCCAGAGCTGGAGTGGAGACTCACTGAGATCATCTAGAAGAGGCACCTGCCTCAAAGCCTGGAGGTGATACACACAAACCTTAGGGTTTTTCCTTCCTGCAATTCTGGCCCCTTCTGGCCCCTTCACAATGACCCAGCCAGCCTAGGGATCATGCCATGGCAAGTCCTAGAGGAAGTGGGACCTGGCTGAAGTGGGTATAAGCATGTAGAGACCAAAGTTGGCAGAAGATGACCCCGGCTATCCATCCCTATATTCTGAGAACCTCCTGGAGGAAGCCATCCTACAAGGTGACCCAGAGGAAAGGAGCCTATTTTTAATGAGGTTACACTGTAACCAAATCAATAGCAGGGAGGGAGAAACAAGCTTCGGAGGGAGTATAGGCATGATGGATGGTTGTGAATACTTTGAAATATTTTTGGTCTTGTTTTATTTGCTTTTACTACAAGAAAAAAAAATCTGCTTTATTTAGAAAGCCATTTAGAAGGCCTTAATGGCTAATAAATATATAATAAGTAATATTATGACTTCTTAGGAAAGTCACAATATTATATGTTTATTAACCAACGTATAACTCAAAAATGAGACATAAGAATGTCCTTTTATAAAATAAACAGGACACACAAAAAATCTAACTCAAAATATCTAATTCAAGCTACTGATTGAAAGCCTGATTATAAGTGGCCGGTGGGCAACTTCTACTTCCTGCTACAAAATATGTTGTTTCCTTTGTGAAAGAGTATTGGAAATTCTTCCAGGCAACAGCAAACTCAGTAAGCAGATGAAGGACTCTGACTGATTAATATAAATGAGAGTCTAGAACAGGAGAACTCTGGAAAGTGAGCGCGTAAAGAAGCCCTGAAAAAGCAAAAGTAGCAGGGCTTGCCTATTGATTCAGGAAAACAGCCTCCATTGTTCCTGCAACTTGATTCGCAGTTGATGGTGAGTTACGGAAAGGGCAAAAGGACAAAATCCTTTGATAAATATAGTTCTGTAGGGCATGGGAAGCAATCAAAAGGTGCTGTGAGACTGAACACAAATCATGCTTTTTTTCAGGGATAATTATTTTGAATCAACAACTAAGTATTTCCAGTGCACTTCTGCAAGACAAATATTTTCTTGGGATGAAAAAATAAATAATGTTTTGCAAAGAAATCCAGACCATATCCAAAAAGACTGAAACGTGTGTGTGTATACACATATATATGCCTATCTATACACATCATGTATATGTACATATGTACTTCTGGTGTATGTACATATACCACGTGTATACCATGTATCACATATATGCAACATATACCACGCAAGCTAGTAATAATTATTTGTACCAAATCGATCTCTTAATACTGTGATGCTGTGTTCACACAGTCACCGTTTAGAGATATATTATCACAGTGTCAATTACCAGGACTACAGACTATTCTTATAGATTGCTAAAGTTTAGTTTTGTACTTAGAAATCAGAGCTGCTCTCTCATACACAGCAGGAATTAAATATTTAACAGTTCTCCATAGAACTTCATAAAAAAAGAGTAAAACAGAGGAATTATGCTTTTGTAGAAGAAGAAAATTAGTGCTTTGTGTAATATTTATAGGGACTGTTGATGGAGTCTCAAAGCAAGAATTATTTTTTAGGGTAAGGAGGTGAATTGGCAATACCTATGTTACTGGAAGGTCCTTAACTCCTTGGTGGTATTCTGTTTAGGACCTTTGGTGAAGGGTCAGTCATGGGATTTTGAAGGGTGCATTGATCTCATCAGGAAACATTCTGCTGCCATTGTAACACTTGCTCACTGTGATTCTCTCTAGAAGAGTGGAGACCTTTTAGAATAGGGAATGACTCCAACCAGGGTCAGACTTTAACATCCAAACAACCACAATACACAACTACTTCACAGTTCTCAGAGATCAGCCCTGCCATTGGAAATGCACAGTAAACCAAGAGTAGGGTTGACATTCTCTGTGAAATGGCATCAGGCATGACTCTGGATCAATTTTACAGATGGATAGTCTTGATCTCCTTCCACTAGTTGGCTAAAGGATTGAATTTTTTACTATCTGTAGGAGATAGTCTATGATCTTGGTCCAAATATCTGAATAAACTTTAAAAACCACAGTGCAATCACTTGGACACAATCTCAGATCCATCCATCCATTCATCCATCCACCCATCCATCCATCATTCGCGACTGACTCAATATCCTGCTGGGAGCTGGGGAAAAAAGAGACATGAAGTACCCCTGCCTCTGAGCAGCTTTCGGTGCAGATGTCAAGCCAGGGACAATATACAAAACAGAATAGAGTTCATTCAAGTATCCTATGTTCTGTTATTTAGTTTTCAAATATGAACCCTGGATGGAACCAGGCTTTGTTCCCCCAGGTTATCAGCTAAAGTGAAGAGCTCAGCCAAGTGACAAGGTGTTGCCGCAGTGCTAACTTGATTTTGTGGATTTCAGAAACGCAGAAGAAAGAAGGTTGGAAAGAATGGGTTAGCGCTCCCTGAAGAGTGGGGCTTAAAGTTTTGGTCTCAGCTGAACTTTGAGGGAGACATAGGGTCTAGGCTGGCAAAGCCAGGGAGAAGGATAGGCTTTTAGATGCCCGTCCCACCCAAAACCACGAAATAATCTCCCGTCTCCTGATTAGTATTTGTCAGCCTCATTTACCCTTAAGATTTGTGCAAATGAAAAACATTAAATGCAGTTCCTGGATCAGTAATTAAAGATAATTATTTCAGTGGAAGAGATTTTTGTTTTCATAATCTCCTCTTTGTCTGCATAGAGCCGGCTCTTGGTTACATCTGCCACTGATAGCCTTTGCTCTGTTTACTTTAAAGAATAAGCCACTGTTTGATTTGGTTTCTTGTTTTCAATATGTAAACCCTGGTCTCTTGATTCCCCATTCCAGGAAGGAAAAAATAAAAGAACAAGGCTCTTTAAATATCAGAGCCATGATGACTTAACAGATACACGCAGGCTCAATATTTTATATAACAGCCACTTAGGAAAATGCGTAAGGATTTCCCAGCTGGCAGCCTTGATTTGGCAGGTGTACCTCAATTGAACCAATCACTTTTCATTTGGCTGTCAATTTGTTTGGTTTTTCTGGCTACATTGCACCAGAGTCTGTGTGTATTTCAAAAGGTCGTTCACCTATTCCACGGCTCAAAGGGATCATTCTGTTCACTTGAAGGGTCACTGTAATCATATATTAAGACATAGCTAAGGAAGATGAGCTAGAATTTTAGGTGGGGTAAAACTAACAGGAAAATCCAGGAGTATAAACCACAAAACACACATAAAACAGAAGATAAAAACAGAAAACATAATTCCTCAATTTAAAAAAAAGGAACCAAAAAGAAAAAAATCTACAGCAAATCACACTGTAGGAGTCTCACTATACACTAAAATTAACAATCACAGCTGCTGTAAATACTTTATTTTTTTATTCATATTCTGCACTGGCAGCATATTCTAGTTGCCTGTTTGATATCATTAATCCAAAGCAAAAAAGTAGGGATTTATGTACATTTCATGTTATGCTGAGATTGTAAGGGAGCCACTAACTGAACTTCAGGTCTTCCTTTACTGGAAGGAAGACCTGAAGATGAACGGCTTCATGAAAAAATCGTAAATGAGTAATTCCCCCACATCCATAAGTTGGCCTACTTCTGTGAACAAAAAAACAAGGTTGTAGTCCCATAGTCTATTTTTTAATCCAGAAAAAGTCATTCTTGCAGCAAGAATGAGGGAAACTATGTTCAAAAAATACCAGGTTTTCCAGATATAGGGAATATGTTTGACCAAAACATCGCTTGGCCTAAAATACTGCTATATTCAAATAAAAGGAGTTGCTGTTACTTAATTTTATTATATTAAAATATTTATACTTACATGGGATTTTTATAATGATGCTGCTGTGGTTTTCACAGATGTTTGGCTTGTAAAAATGCTAAAGATTACAATCTATAGGCCACCAACTACTTGTGTTTACGGAGGCTACAGGACAGAGCACAGAACAGGCAGGAAGCCAAAACGTGAATTACCTCCAGCACTCACTGCCATGGGACTCAAACCTGAGTCCTTTCTGGGACTGCTTTTCCTTGAACGTAAAAACGGGGGTGATATCACCTTCCACAGGATCTCCTAACCGTACAGAGGGCTTAGCACACTGTCTGGCACTCGGAGGCCTTGCTGGATCCTGATCCGCCCCCTCCAGTCAGCGACTGAGACCCCACACTGGTCCAACGGCAAACGCAGTGCTGACGGCTGTGCGCCCGGACCCCGCCAGCAGGTGTGCTGGGGTAGGGAATGGAAGTCAGCCATCTTGATCTCTATGTGTATCCACTGATGGACACCCTGGCTGTCTTTCACTAGGCTCACCCCAAAATGGTGAAAGAGAAACCAGCTCTCACCTCTGGAGCCAACATGGAGGGGTGGGTATGAGTGCAGATGTGGTGGGGGTGCTGGTGGGGGCTTGCTGCCAATCTGACTTTTCCTGTTACTGACATGCTCAGAGGAAAGTGGGCCCTGTTCACAAACATGGCGTCCATTCTCAGGACTCGTCCCAAGCAGAACCTCAAATAAAAACCAGAACAAACTACACTAATTTGCTGAACCCCAAACGGAGCCAAATTCAAAGCTCTTATGAAACTACAAACAGAACCACAGTTTCAAAAACACCAGGAAAATAGTCTCAACAAGACATTACCTACATGAAGGATGTCTGAAACCTATTTTAGTGTAAAAATGCCGTAAGTTTACTCTCTTACTTTCTAAAATTACTGAATTAGTTATTAAAATAACAACCTAAGTAATCTGACTGTAAATTGAGCCATATTTTATTTACCCTAAGATCTCTCAATCAAATGGAGATATAACCAGGGTTATCAATTTAGTTATTTCTACTGCATCTATTCCTGTAACATATTAAATCTCTGTGTCTGTGAGAGAAGTACATTGATTTTTCCACAGGAGAATTTTTTTCCAGCTCCAAGAACAGCTGAGGGCTGCAAAACTGAGCAGATGGCCACATGGAAGAATCTGCTTGGTTGATAAGATAGTTTAAAAGAAAAATCACCTGACTGCACATCCCAAATACCTGTCAAAGTAGGTCATGAACACTGTTTGATTGGAACAAACTAAAATATTTAATGGATTGAATCTTCCAGAGTTCATGATAACTGCCTCACCAAAGGTCTGGGCTTAAGCTTTGACGTTTCCTTTAATTATAAAGCCCAGATTGTAAGGAAACAGCCCTGCCAGTGTGTTTGTAGGTCCAGTCAGTGACTGCTGCCTCCACAATGGTCTTTATCATTGTCACTTGTTTGACCTGACTACAACTGAGTAAAGCATCGTAATTACAAAATGCAGAGTGCAGGACAGTAATCACCTAAAGATATGGTTCAAGCACTTTACCAACCTCTGAACCTGAATATGCCTAACAAATTTTGTAAACCTTACAAAAAGCGAAGCCAGGTGTTTATCAGAAAAAAGACATGTGTCGTACTGAAGAAAGAACATGTTCTGGACCTGAGAAAACAGCCATGCAGAAGGGAATGTCTTTTCTCCACAGTGATGTGTGGCCGCAGCCTTGAACAGCAAATCTGCAGATTAATGCAGATAGTAAAATAGATCACATCCTCCTGCCTGCAGGTATAATATTTTATTCATATAAGAGCTATGTGAGCCTTGATTTATATGAACTTTCATTAGTAGGCAAAATTCAATCATGAGGTTTCCTTTTTTCCCCTCTAGGCTTCCTTAAATTCAACACACAGTCAAATGGTGACTAGCTTCCCCTCTCCCTAGGTAATATCCCATCCCCTAGCCCCCCAAAAAAGGGAGAAAAAGAGGAAAATGAAAAATAAGCACGTTAGAAAGGTGGCCAGACAAAATGGTTTGCATGAACAACATAACTTCTGATTTGCTGTCCCCCTGGGACAGCCTAATGCAGCCTCATTCAGATGTGCATTTTCAACATTATTCAACAGAGCCCACTCCGGTCAAAGTAGAGTCTTTTCCTTCACAAGTACAGAGATACAACACTAGGTTTACGGGAGGGCTATTTTCAATCTTCTTGGAGCGGTAATGTGTTTCCATTGCGGTTCCATCTATTTGTTATCTATAATACCTTCCAAATAGCCCCAAATTTCAAAGAAGCTCTAGTTGGTTCCAAATGGAAATGAGATTACATATTTATTATTATTTTATTCTCAAATGTTAGATTTAATTAGGTTGGGAGCATTCATTCATCTGCCCACTGGGTTTGTTTACTTCATTAAGGGACAATAGCAGAATTGAAGGGAACTCATAAAACCACGTAAGGCGCCCCAAACTGCAATTGTTTTTAGCTTTTATAAACCATTAAAATGAAAGTCAAGCACATAAATATATCTGCTATGAAAGGAAGTGGTATTGCTAAGTTCCCTGATAGATGATGATAGGACTTCTTGGAATTCGAAGTCCAGTGATTTAATCTTCAGGCTCTCCCGAGTCACGTGCTTGCCAACAACATTGGACCAGGAATCTCCAGAGGTGAGAAAGCCCTGGCCAACCCCAAACGCAGCTCCTGCTTGGTGAAAGCAGAGACAGGGTGAGGACAGGGACACAGACAGGCAGAGCCCTGATGCACTCCAGCTGAGCTGCTCACTTGCTACTCCCAAAGAAAACAGGAGGATCTACCTCTCTTTATGCAATGTCTAAAATTAATTTGGTGCTTAAAATCAGAGGTGGATCAAGCGGTGGATTACCTGAGGTTGCCTTTGGACTAACAAAGGCATCTCTTCAGTGTGGTGAATTGCTCTGATGGCCCTGGGCCCGGAGTGGTGATTTGAGAAAATCACCCATGGCAACAATTAGGCAATGAGTCTCCATTGACTGCCAAAATCTCACTGAATATTGGAGGGAAAGAGAATTTATATGTAATCCAATTTAGAGCAACAACAACAACAACAGCAACAATTTAGTGTTCCCCAGTTCTTTGTGGGAATACTTCAATCCAGGTCCAAAGAGAGCTGCAAGAACAGTGCAGGTTACACCTAAAGTCTGCATTCACAGGCTGGGCTGGAGTTGCAACTCCGCTGGCCCTCCTGCTCTGCCACACCTTGTACTGCTGTGTGATTTTCGAGGAGGCATTTATCTTGCACAGCCTTAGTTTCCTCATCTGTAAAATTGAATAGCTACCTTCTAGGCTTTGGGAGAATTCACTGAAAAAAGAATCTTGCCTAGGGCATCATAAGCTCAGTAAATAATAGTTATAATCATTATCATTATCCTCCAGGTAGCTGTGATATGTGGGAGCCCAGAACCAAGTAGCAAAGGAGATAGAGGTAGTTAACTCATCCCTTCTCCAATAAAACTGACTGCCCTAATTACTCGAATAGAAGCTCCACTGTAGGAACACTCGGTCTTGGAGCTCAAGGAAAGACCTACAAGGGAGAATGATAGAGCTGTAATTATCAGCAGAAAGAGGAAGGAAGTTCTAATCTCACAGATCCCTTGGAGACTTGTGAACACCCGAAGCTTGGAGAAGGCTTCAACAGGGAACAAACGATGAAAGCCACACAAAAATGAACTTAGCAGTGGCTCACGCCTGTAATCCCAGCACTTTGGGAGGCTGAGGCGGGCGGATCACGAGGTCAGGAGATCGAGACCATTCAGGCTAACACGGTGAAACCCTGTCTCTACTAAAAATACAAAAAATTAGCCCGGCGTGGTGGCGGGTGCCTGTAGTCCCAGCTACTCGAGAGGCTGAGGCAGGAGAATGGCGTGAACCCGGGAGGTGAGCTTGCAGTGAGCCGAGATCGAGCCACTGCACTCCAGCCTGGGCAACAGAGCAAGACTCCATGTTAAAAAAAAAAAAAAATGAACTTAGCAGCAGGAAGGAGCATTCCATGTGGCCCTGCACCTCTCACCGAAGGGCTGCAGATATGTGAAGGGTGTTTCTGAAATATATGCATCATTTTCCAATGGAAAAACCTCCATATTCGCATGAGTGGATGGAGAGGTCATAGTCACTGGTTGAGGAGGCAGAGATGAGTGAGGACAAGTGATAGGGTGAGCATCCTCAATCTGGCTCCACCCTATCTGGTGCCAGACACCTAATGAACCACCTTTACTGGGGGAGACAGGGTCAAGGATGAAGCAATTTCCTCTTCATATCTAGCTATCATTTATTCTACATAGTTGGTGTGGCAGGCAATATGCTGGCTGTTTTAAGCAGGTGATATTTCTAATTCCCACAATGGTCCTGAAAGGTAAGTATTATAGAATCACTTATCTGGATAAATAACATGAGGTTCAGAGAGATTAAGTAACCGGCCTAGATCAATAGGTGGGTAGGCAGACAAGTAGGTAGGTAGGTAGATAGATATATAGATTGGAATATATTTTTAAAAATGCACTCTATTTGCCCTACGTTCCTTCCTTTACATAGGATTCTGAATGTGGGGCAGGCAGGAGAGCTGTCAGTCACAAAGGGAGCCTGCCCACCACAAAGCAAGTCATGTGACCCAGGCCAGAGAATCAGGTTACCCCACAGGGAGCATCAGTGATTGGCCCAGGGGTAAGCAGGTAGCTCATGTAGAGCCAGAGTCATAGTTTTGAAGTTTTTATGGAAGTTGGAAAGATCTTTTTTGGAAATTACCAACTCCAGAGAGGATGTTAGTCTGGGAGTACCAGGAGCTTTCTGTGTCACTGGGGAAAGGGAGACTTGATTCTCCAGATATCATTGACCATCTGGGTCCTGTGGTGCCTGATGCTACGGGTCAGTGGTTCTCAAAGTGGAGCCCCCAAAGCAGCAGCAGCAGCCTCATGGCCTTGCTGGAAATTCGAATTCTCACCCCCACCCCCCAGACTCACTGCATTAGAAACTCTGGAAGACGGAGCTGACTCAGTGAGATCTGTTCCCAAGCTCTCTAGATGGGCCTCATACTTCATTCGAAAAGCACTGTTCGAGGTCGACCCATGGAACTGTTAATTTCATGAGCCAATAGATACCCCTTTTCTTGCCTAAACTTTGATTATAATAAAAGAAAAATACAGCAAGCTAGTTTTGAGTTTTTTTGATAAAAAATTTACAATTATTTTTTAACCACAAGTAAACTTAATTATTTTACCATTAAAATCTCTTCAACACAGAAATTCCTTTGAGGTTGTTTTTAGTTTTGTTCTGTGTTTATTTGCATGTGAAACAAGACACCCCTGGATGCTTGCAAGAAACAGGCAATTTGAAGTGAAATAGGCAGATGTACAATCTGACCCCATAAGTGACCCACTACGGAACAGACAGCTGGACATATGGACATATGCAGCTGCCTGTCATTTATACACGAGAGTTAAACAGTTGGCAAAAAGAGTCTGGGCCACAGAGGAGTGAGTTGGCTAGAGGTGTGGATCTAACCATTGGATAACACTGTACTTAAAACAACACAAAACTCTTATCCAAGAAGAGGAAATGATTGAATACGAAGTATTTGAAGAAAGATTTGAAAGACTGAAAATGAAACACTTCCTTACATTCACTAAGTGAGCTGAGAAAGAATGACCCTGAAGGGTGATGCGGAGGACCAGAGAATAAAGAAGACAGGGAGTGGAGGGAGAGAGCCCACCTACGTGGCAGCCGGCTTTGCAGAGGCTCCTGAAGACACAAGGTTGGAGGCCCTGGATTCAAAAAGTTCCTTGAATCTGCCAGTCAAGAGGGTTAGCGGTTTCAGCAGAGGGTGGAGCCAAGAGAAAGCTGGAGAGTGAATAAGAGACGCTAGGATCAATTGTCCTGGGGCGGGGCGGGGTGGCAGGGAGAGCGACCAGGACTGTGTTTGCCTGTGGACCAGGGCTGCTGAGTGTAGACAGCAGCTGGAGCAGGGGTCGTTGCAGGAGACGGGGGTTGCTGTGTGCCTACAAATGGAGTGAAAAAGCGAATGTAAAGAAATGGAGAAGTTAGAAGATGTGGCATAACCTGTGAATCATTATCCCTGACAAAGTGGGGAGGCTCATGGGTGCAGGGGTATGTGTGTGTGTGTGTGTGTGTGTGTGTGTGTGAGAGAGAGACAGAGAGAGAGAGAGAGAGAGAGAGAGAGAGAGAGAGAGAGAGAGAGAGATAGAGCGAGA
>NW_016804423.1:2677837-2732503 GCF_001698545.2 Rhinopithecus bieti
GAGAGAGAGAGAGAGAGAGAGAGAGAGAGAGAGAGAGAGAGAGAGAGATCGCATGGCTGTGGACAGAAGACAGAAGTGGGCTGGAACTCCTAACTTCCAGGAAATTCCTGGGTTCTTTGCTTCTTCTACCCATAGGTCTGCATTATGTTTTCTAGGGTCACTCATCTATTCATCCAACAAATATTGAACAAGCACCTGTTACATGCCAGATATTACATACATGTGGCTGTGCACATAACTGTGAGGCTGTGCGCTACAGCTGCAGGGTGAGGATTGGGGCTTCAGCTCCAACCTTGTGCAATGTGGGATCTTCTCCATCGTCATATCAAGCCACCCCACGTATGTATTTAATGTAAGTTGGAACACTGTGCTTGCTACAAAAGTCAGCTTCAAAAGAAGCCCAGCCGTGGATCACCACCTCCCTACAAGCCGCAGTCCTAATCTCCTCCTATGTCAAAATCAGGGGCTGCCGCTGCCCCGGGGGGTTTAGAGATGAAGACCCAGACTCTGACTGAGGAGTCTTCCAGTGAAGGGAACGCAGCAAAAGCTCAGCCACCGAGCTGAGTGGACCACGCAGAGGGAGGTGGATGCAGGGCGCTCCAACGTGGACCTGAGAGGTGCACACTGCAATGCAAATCCTCCACAATAGTCCACAGGATGTACTGGGAGAAACTGGAAGGCCACAGGAGAAACGTTTGCCCAGGGAAACACAGGCATTTCATGTGCCTGGAGCAAGGGATGAAGAATTCCTCAGACTTCAAGTGCCAAGTTGGTGTTTGGACTTTCTTCTAAAGGCCATGGGTGAGCCCTTGGGAATGTGGAGACCACTATGGCCTCCATGGTAGCTGGAGAAGGAAACTGTGCCAGAAGCTGGGAAGTCAAAGTTAACCCTCCAGGCTAAATGCAAGTGATGCCTGGGGCTGCACATAGGGCCGTGCCAGAGGAAATAGGACAGAGACTGGTTTTAGTATAGAAATCCTAACTGGGCTCAGAGTAGGTGTGGGAAAACCCCTGAAAATGTGTGCTGATCTTGATATGTGCAGATATTATTTTCTTCCTGGGGTAAATTTTAATTCTCAAAGGAGAATTCCTCTTCCCTACTTGAAAGATGCTTGAGTGTCTAACGGCCAGGAGCTGGTGCTGGTGGGATACCAAGCGGTAGGAGGGACATAGCATCGTCCTCAAGCCTCTGACTTCTAGACAGGGTAGCTAAGAGGACTACTTGTCAGATATGTTGCTTTTGAGGTATCGGTAAGGAGAGGGAGGCAGGAAACGCAGGCCCACACACTCACAGTGGACGCATCTTTAGAAAGCTGCACATCCTCTGAGTTAATTGTTCAAGCACTGAATGGAGCTGTTTCTGCTCAAGCTAGGGAAAGACTTGTCAGCTGTTTCTTCACTTCCCTGACCTTGGAGAATCCACTGTCTCCACCAGACACTGATCCTTGGCACAGCAAGTATTTGATACACTTTGCTCAGGAATTTAGACCTCAACCCAGGAAATGAGCTACAGTCTCACCCCAGGCAAGTGCAGAACATTTTCCTAACCGGAGAGACGGCCTGTGTCACACATTCCAAAGGTAGCCAGCAGCTAAGAAAGCCGCAACAAAGGAAATCAAACAGCTCTTTCTCTCCTAAACGCTGCTTTCAGGCAGGTTCCAAACAAAAATGGAGGGTACGCTGCAAATTAAAAACAACAGCCTGCCAGTCAAAGGCAGTGTTTTTAAGCACAGAAAGAGCAATACCACTGCAGGGGGCAGATAAAAGAGCTTTTGAGCATCTCGGAAGCTGCTCACACACAAAAGCACCTCTGTGCCTTCAAACAGGATCTCCTAGAAGTTTCCCAAGGTTTCATAACCCAAATGCCGCTGGTAGTGATGTGGTTTGGAAATTAACCTTGCTTTTCTCCCCACTGCTGTTTTACATATTAATTAAAGTGTTTTCCTCAGATCAGGAACGCCTGCAGGCTGGCTGGGTTCTGCAGAAGGTGCCTCATTTTCCTGCTGCTTCCTGCCCCAGCCCCACTTGTGCATAGTTCAATGATTAAAACCTTCCCAAGTCAGCTGTAGACGCCTCCCCTCCCCTAACTGCCATCGTGATATAGAACATACACTTTAATGCGCCTTTTAGAAAGTAATCGCTTCCCCACCCCCCAAGAAAGATGGGTCGTGCAGAGCTAATTTCGGGAAGCCATTTGGAAGAAATTGTTGAGAAGGCATCCAAGTATTTGGGTCCAACTCTGCTTACCTCATTCATGGACCTATTTCTTTCTTTCTTTCTTTCTTTCTTTTTTCTTCTTCTTTTCCAGTGCTTGGAAAAGGTGTGCAGACAATTCACATATTATAACTACGTTGACTCGGGCCGGGCGCAGTGGCTCATGCCTGTAATCCCAGCACTCTGGGAGGCTGAGGCAGGCAGATTACTTGAGGTCAGCAGTTCCAGACCAGCCTGGCCAGCATGGCGAAACCCTGTCTCTACTGAAGTACAAAAATTCGCCTGGCAAGGTGGTGTGTGCTTGTAATCCCAGCTACTCGGGAGGCTGAAGCAGGAGAATCGCTTGAACCCAGGAGGCGGAAGTTGCAGTGAGGCGAGAACAGGACAACGCACTCCAGCCTGGGTGACAGAGCAAGACTCCGTCTCAAATAAGTAAATAAAATAAAAATAAATAAATAAATACATTGATTTGCTTTGCTTTCATTCATATATTTTGGGGATACAAGGGAGCTTAAAGTCTGAAAACCAAAACAGAGCTGGCCACTGAAGGTGTGGATTTCCTCGACAAGTTGTGGACTCCAGCAGCCTGTCACTCTTGGACTCCATGTCCCAATTTGAATGTTTCCATGTCACTTAAAAAACGGAAGATTCGGCCAGGCGCCGTGGCTCGAGCCTGTAATCCCAGCACTTTGGGAGGCCGAGACGGGCGGATCACGAGGTCAGGAGATCGAGACCATCCTGGCTAACACAGTGAAACCCCATCTCTACTAAAAAAAATACAAAAAATTAGCTGGGCGAGGTGGCGGGCGCCTGTAGTCCCAGCTACGCAGGAGGCTGAGGCAGGAGAATGGCGTAAACTCGGGAGGCGGAGCTTGCAGTGAGCTGAGATCCGACCACTGCACTCCAGCCTCGGCGACAGAGTGAGACTCCGTCCCAAAGAAAAAAAAAAAAAAACACGGAAGATTCATAGTGATGTTGAAGACATAAAAGATATACCAGGATTAATTTTCTAGTCAGGTACATCAACTTTATGTGTCTGTGACTCCAGACAATAAAAGTAAGTCATTGTTACTTCCTTAGGTGCTGGACAGTTTAGCCCAACATACCACTTTCCATTTTGAATTATAATTTGGACTGTGTCCATGAGATTCTTGGAGTACATTAAATCAACACATTTGTTTGTAATTATTGAGAACATTTTGTTACCTATAAGATCAAGTGTAAAGCGATTTAAACTATAAAACGCAAACTGTAGGGACAATTGGTAATCAGCAGTGAAAGTAAATAAAGTCTAAATAGCAAAGAGCAGATTATTCTCAAATTTAGGTAATAGAGTTCTTACATGTGGAAGTAGATACAAGTATTAATACACTCAGTTGATGTATTGAAAATAAAATGAAGCTACTCTCTCTATTTTTCTACTTACCATTTGCTTATGAAATCCAAAGGGGTGAATAAGAGCCAGGATTCGTTGTTATGAGTATAGGGGTATCCTGGGAAGGTGGCCACCATCCCACATGTCGGTGGTGTCATCAGAAATTCCATGATTGTCGGCTTTTTCTTTGGACACCTGTCTGTAGGGTCCCTCTGCACACTGACTTGGTGTCCTTTAGGATGCAGAAAACCCAGATTAAACTAGTTTAATGAATAAGGAAACCCAGTGGCTCTTAGGACTGTAAGCCCTGCGGTGGGGCCTGCTTCATGGCTGGAGGAGCTAAGTATTCTCTGGTTCATTAAAGTCCCCGGTTCCTTCTGTCTTTCTGCTTGCTGTCACCCACAGCATCGGCTTCGTCCCCGGCTCACTGCCAGTAGTAATCTAGCTGCCCGAGAACTTCTGAAATCCACAGCAAGGTGTTTCCAGAGGACTTCTCAGTAGGGCTGGAACCCTTCCCCCCAGCCCCAGCAAGGGTCTCCCATGTCACTGCACTCCCCTAGATAACAAGAAGAGGCCTGAGCTGGCCCTCCGGGAGCACCAGGCGCAGACAACCTCCTGACACGGGAGCCAGTGTTCTCAGAGCAGCATTTGTTGAGCTGAGCTAACCAAGTTCTCTAACAGAGGACCCGGCCGTGTGGAGCCGCAAATGTCTGTCATTAGAATAGCTCAAGGATGGGCCGGGCGCGGTGGCTCAAGCCTGTAATCCCAGCACTTTGGGAGGCCGAGATGGGCGGATCACGAGGTCAGGAGATCGAGACCATCCTGGCTAACACGGTGAAACCCCGTCTCTGCTAAAAAAAAAAATACAAAAAACCAGCCGGGCGAGGTGGCGGGCACCTGTAGTCCCAGCTACGCGGGAGGCTGAGGCAGGAGAATGGCGTAAACCCGGGAGGCGGAGTTTGCAGTGAGCTGAGATCCGGCCACTGCACTCCAGCCTGGGCGACAGAGCCAGACTCCGTCTCAAAAAAAAAAGAATAGCTCAAGGACAGGACAAAAGACTGACAATCGGTCCAGAATGGCATCCCAGGATTTCTGCTCTGACGAGAAAACAGGACTCAACACCATCTGAGGTCTCTTCCAAATCCAAGATTCTGCAATGTTATCTCTATTTAAAAAGAGATATCCTACTTTTTGATGACACAGGATTCACAAAGCATTTACTGAATGCTTACTGTATACCAGGCCCTTTTCTCAAGTCTGCTTAACCAGGAGTGAAGAAGGCTGACATTACCATCCATGTCACATTCTGGTAGGAGAGGCATACAGTGGACACTATGAGTGTGTGAAATAGGTAGTACTTTAAAGAGTGACAACAACATGGAAAAGGAGGCTATGAAATACTGAGGCAATGGCTGGAGTTTTCATTTTAGATAAATAAATAGCCAGAGAAGCGTTGACAGAGGAAGCAGCCAGCCCTGTAAGAAAGGAGACCCCTACCATGGCCCTAAGACAAGGGTTTGAGTGATTTCCTCGGGAGGCATTTCCAGGAGGGGAAGGAGGGAGAGGAAACAACGAGGGAAAAGTACAAGAAGGTGCGCTCACCCCTGACTGCCCGGGGGCAACCCGGCTCCACCTGCCCAGGTTCCTCAGAGCACGTGGGGAGCACGTGAAGAGGGAGGGGGGAGTCGTGGGGGAGCGTGGGCAGCACTTGGGGAGAGCGTGGGCTCCATGGGGAGAGCGTGGGCTCCATGGGGAGGGCGTGGCGGAGCTGTCGGGGAGCCGTGGGGGAGAGCATGGGCAGCGCTTGGGGAGCGTATTGAGAGCTGTGGGGAGCGAGGAGGAAGGATGCGGTGGCCACGGCTGCCTGGCACCCCCAGGCCATGGCCAGGAGACCCTCGGGCAGCACAGGTGCTGGAGGCAGCGCCATCCATGCCGTGGACGGGTACCCCCAATTGGCAGTGGCCTCAGGGGTGAGGATGGGGTGACTGAGAGGTGGCGGATGTGGGGACGGTGGTTTCCGAATAGAGGCGAGATCAGAGCAGGAGCTGGGAACCAAACCAGAAGGTTTTCAGGACATGGTTAGACTTTGACGTGGCCTGAGGCTGTGGCACATCTGATCCACTTTCTCACCAACATTGCAGTGGCTTCTTAGTAAGGAACAGGCTGAAAGGGGTAAGGGGCGGGGGGGGCCACTTTAAAACCACCATAGCCAATATCCAGGCCAGGCAG
Source organism: Rhinopithecus bieti (assembly GCF_001698545.2). Classification (NCBI taxonomy): domain Eukaryota; kingdom Metazoa; phylum Chordata; class Mammalia; order Primates; family Cercopithecidae; genus Rhinopithecus; species Rhinopithecus bieti. Next base: position 2,683,656 of record NW_016804423.1, read on the forward strand.
GGGCGGTGGGGGCGGCAAGGGGGCCCATGGGGCTGGGCCGGGGCAGAGGGAACCCCAGTCTTGCCGCCGCAGCTGGGAAGAGGGAATTGCCATAGAGCAAGAAACGGGAGGCGCTGGGGCGGTTCTCTGCTGTGGGGCGGGGTGCTCTGTTTGGGATAATGCTGACGCTTTTGGAGCTCATCAATCATCCCGTTGGGTGGCTCCACGAGGCCACTGGATGTACAGCTCTGGGGACAAAAAACTGAGTCATCAGCATATTTACAGCCCTGGAATGGATGAGATGGCTATGGTGACGGGCAGCAACTGCGCCTGAGGCCTCAGCACCTGCAGGGTCCAGTGGGAGGTGAGGGCAGTAAGCGAGCAAGCAACCCTTCTGCCTGGAGCAGTGCGAACAGACGGCCGCTGTCGCTGCTCTCAAAACCAAGTGGATGGCCGCTCGGGGTGGCTCAGGCCTGTAATCCCAGAACTTTGGGAGGCTGAGGCAGGCAGGTCACCTGAGGTCAGGAGTTCGAGACCAGCTTGGCCAACATGGTGACCACCCCCGCCCACTACTAAAATACAAAAATTAGCCAGGTGTGGTGGCACACACCTGTAATTCCAGCTACTCAGGAGGCTGAGGCAGGAGAATCACTTGAACCCAGGAGGCAGAGGTTTCAGTGAGTAGAGATTGTGCCACTGCACTCCAACCTGAGCCACAGAGTGAGACTTTGTCTTAAAAAAAAAAAAAGTGCAGAGGTGCTTTACATCTTTACATAGAGGAGAATGGTGTAAGACGCAGCTATTTGGTCAAACCTATGATTGAAACATTTGCAGAGAGAGAGAGAGAAAGGATGGGAGAAGAAAATACGAACTAAATAACTCTTATTCCTGTTTGCTTACTTGTGTGTTTGCATTTATGAACACCAACATGAAATCTTGAACCTTAAATCTAGTATAAAAATATGGAACAGCCAGCTTCCTAGAGTGAGGGCACCATTCTGTGTTTGCTGCCGGTGGACCTAGTATGGGTTTTGGGGCCAATGTCCTTTTCTGCTAAAACAACTTGGCCTCTTGGAAGGAAAGTTGGACTCTGTTGCCGTGACTCAAACTGTTATTTCATTTCTTATGATGTCTCCTCATGTTAATAAAAAGAAATGGATGTGGACAATATGGGTTTAAACATAATTTTGAATGAATGAGGGAATTCAGGTAGAGGGTTTCTCATAATGTAGTATCAATTGGTTAGATCTTCTAAAGAAACATGTAAGGGTTCTCTTAGGAATTGGTTCATTAAATCTAAAGGGCAAAAAAATTAAAACACACTTCTGATATATTTGTCGGAGTTACATATAATCATATATTTCAAGAGCAGATGTGCCAAAGTATACACCACAGAGTGTAGCTGGGTGACCCGAACTGACCACAAAAGTCATGTATCAAAATTCAAAGTTAGTTCCCCACGGGGCTGACTTTTCAGACCTACACACAATTCCACAAACATCACATTGTTGGAGGGATCCAGTACTATTGGCACCGATGCTTTAATCAGAGGGAGGCTCAAACCCACCGGAGTTAAGCTCTCAGAAAGTCTGTGCTCCTTGGTAACTACAAGCAAACCTCTACAGCTGACTCTTTTGGAGTATTTTTTACATGTTTAAAAGGATTATTTCTGAATTCTAAAACCTCCATTACCACCTTATTCTTGTAACTCTAACTTATTACTTTGAGTCAATTTTTAAAACTTGATTCACAAGAGTCAAGATTCAGGGTAGGCCGGACAGTCCCTCATTCCTACCCTCAAAGAGCATACGCTCAAATAGAGAATGAAACACGTGCCCCAAGTCACAGACAAATATTATAAGCAAAAGCCAAAGTGTTTTGGGTCAAACACTTGTTGGGGGGTCAGGGGGTCATGGAGGGGTAACAGTGGAGAAAGACCTTCAAGGATGGTGAAGATTTTCCCAGAAAGCGTTAAGAAGAAAGAGAAAGCAGTTTGTGAGGAGACAGGGAAGCGTAAATGTGAGGGGAGTGAATTTGAGGCCTTCCTGACTCTGGGTGTGACAGCAGAGGGGGACCTGCCCATGAGCTCTCTGAGATGAAGCCGAAGGTTTCACGGCCCACGTGATAAGGGGCTAGAACACTGAAGGGCAGAATCTGGACTTTATTCAGTAAGAATGGGGAAGTACTGAGCGTCCCTGAGTACAGAATTGTGATCCTGCAAGCTGAGCATCGCAATGATTCGTCAGGTGATGCCTCAGAGGTTCTTTGAATGGCACATAAACCAGAGAGAGGAAGTTGAGTCCAGCCGTTTCTGTGGCCCAGCAAGAAGTAACAAGCAATAAGTAAAGTGATATCAGTGGAAATGGCAAGGGAGGGGCGGTTACAGGTGACATTTCAGACAGGAATTGATCGGATGTGGGGAGGGCCCAAGGATGTGGGGAGGGAGCTGCCAGAAATAAGTGACCCTCTCTAAATTTTAGCCCAGTGACAGAGAAAATGGTCAAAAAGTGGAACTGGTTTTCAAGGAAGACACTGATCCATTCTGGACATGTTGAATTTAAGATGCCATTAGGAAAACCAAATTAAGGCACCTTGCAGGCAAATTGCACATGTAACATCCTGGCTTCTGGGATTTGAGAGGTGGCTGCAAAGACAGGAAGCCAGTAAGGGATCTCCAGAGAAGGAGATCACACAGGAAGGAAGTGAGGGATGAGAAGTCATTGTTGAAAAATTGGGGGTCAAGGACATTTAGAGAGCAGAGGGAGAAAGAAGGGGTGGCCAGTGCGCTAGCCAAAGAAAATGTTCAGCCACTCACCCTGCAGGGAAGGCGAGGGACAGGCTGGCTGTGTGCAGGTGTGGAATTGGCCGGACTCAGGGTGAAGCCATGATTCTGCTAGTGTGGTCTTGTAACCTGGAACATCTATCTGAGCGCCCTGTCAATGCTTCCCTGCATTGTAAATGGGAGTTGTTGCAAGGGCGAAATAAGACGTAAGGTGTTTGGTGCAAGGTCTTGTGACAACTAGCACTAAGGAAGGGTGCCTATGACCTTTATTAGGCAGGGAGGAGTCAACAGAATGAGCTGCTGCTACAGGGTGTTGGGAGCTCTAGCAACAGAAAGCATCGAGAAGGTTGTCAACACAGCCCCGTCAGCGGCTGAGGGTGGCAGAGTCCAGATTGCAAAGGAGCAGGGCATAAGTGACAAGGCAAGAAATAGATGGATATTCTGTTTTTTCCTTTCTCTATCTGGACAAAGGTCTTTGTCCTTCCAAGGTGTAGCTGACATTTTCTCTCTCTAGAGCTTCCCTGGGACGGCTCTGTTTTCTGGTGTCTCTATGGGTCTTTGTTCTTTATATGAGGTCCCAATGATGCCATCCAGTCATTTGCTTTCTTACAGGCATGTTTTCCACCAGCCACCCACACTGATTAGCTTGAGAGTGACTCAAGGCAGAAGTGATGGCCTTGTCATAGAACAGCCTCTGATCGAGTGCTTGCTGAACAGCTGGCTAGCTCTGAGCATGAAGCAGAATGCAGGAAGGTGGGGTGTGTGAGGAGCAGGGACAGCTTAAAGAAGACAGGAGGGAGAGGAGGGGGACTCCTGCTTGGGGCACCCCATCTCCTGGATATGAGATCACTTGTATGGAGCAGGCCCAGTAGCAGGTGAGTGGGCCAGAGGGGAGGGAGTGAAAAAGTCCATGTATTGAGTCACCTGAGGTGTCATTTAAAGAGACAGGAATAACAACACATCGGTGGGACCTAAACTGAGATTAGAATTACCGATTTGACTTGTAGTGTCACCTGTCACCCAGGGTCAGGAATATCCCTTACCACGAGGTTACCTGGGGCCTGGGATTTGAAATCTGTCAGCCTTTCTGGGCTGGTCTCTTGCCTCAGTTTATGCTCACACAGTTGCCTCGGGATCAGTGTGTACAGAAAGGTACATAAAACTGTGCAAGGGAGATGGGCTGGGAGAATGAGGAAGAGGGGAGGGATGGGAGGTGCCCATCACCTGGACACGGGGCTGAACAACCACACAACCTCATGGCGGACACCAGCCCACCTTGACCTTTGCTCACAAGTCTGTGAGTCGGGATGTGGGGGTGGCGACGGCTTATCCTGCTGGGCTTCCTACGTGTTTGAGACAACCGGACGGACTGGTGCCGGCTCCGTGTGGTCTCTCTTCATCTCACAGATTCGCCTGGGCTTGTTTCCCAGCAGACAGCTTCTGAGGACAGGTTCGGGACCGGCACCTGCCACTTCCTCCACATTCCATTGGGCAGAGTGAGTTGCAAGGCTGGCCAGACTCAGGAGTGGAGAGAAATACCCTCCACTTCCAGATGAGAAGAGCCACAAAGTGACATCACTGCAGGCTTGATGCAGGGCAGGGCCAGACAGCGGAATGCGTGGGCTGTTTTCACAGTCTGTCTACCCCAGGACGCTCCAGGAAGGGGAAAGGGACAAGGAAGAGGGGCACTGTGGCAAAGCAGGGGAACTTCTGCGTTCAAAATCTTGGAGATGGATCACTTTCAGTTCCTGATAAGGCCTGAGGTGTGGCCCTAAGACTTGCGGTTTGATACTGTCATCTGCCACACACAATGTAATTTGGTGAATTGGGTGAAGGATCTTCAGGGTTTCTTACATGATTTATTTTGAATGGTTGTCATTTACTATAAAATTAATTTATTTTATAACAATTTTATCTAATTGGCTGGGCATGGTGACTCAAACCTGTAATCCCAGCACTTTGTGAGAGCAGATTGCTTGAACCCAGGATCTCGAGACCGGCCTGAGCAATATAGCAAGACCTCATCTCTACTAAAAAAAAAAAAATCCAAAAAATTACCCAGGCGTGGTGCCACGTACCTGTAGTCCCGGCTACCTGGGAGGCTGAGGTGGAAGGATCGTTTGAGCCCAGGAAGTCAAGGCTGCAGTAAGCTACGATCATGCCACTGCACTCCAGCATGGGCAACAGAGCAAGACCCTGTCTCAAAATAATAATTTTATATTAATTTGTAATAATTTATTTTAAAAGAATTGTGTGAAGGACCTGTGCCTTGGGGCACAGGGGCACTGATACAAGGTAGGTGATCAGTGTAGACATTTGCTGAATTAATCTCATTCAGTCACCTGTGAGATGATTCAGGTAGAAGGGAAGTGGGGGCCCGAGAGGTCAAATGTTTGCGCAGTCCTACACAGGTGAACACACTTTTCTCCTGGATCCTAGTCTACCCTACCTTTTTTTTCCCCCTTTTGAAAATTAATGTTTTGTAAGTGATTTAAAAAAAAAAAAAAAAAAGGAAAATGATCAGGCTGGGCGTGGTAGCTCACGCCTGCAATCCCAGCACTTCAGGAGGCTGAGGCGGGCGGATCACGAGGTCAGGAGTTTGAGATCAGCCTGGCCAACATAGTGAAACCCCTGTCTCTACTAAAAATACAAAAATTAGCCGGGTATGGTGGTGCACACCTGTAGCCCCAGCTACTCGGGAGGCTGAGGCAGGAGAATTTCTTGAACCCAGGAGGCAGAGGTTGCAGTGAGCCGAGATTGCACCACTGCACTCCAGCCTGGGCAACAGAGTGAGAATCTGTCTCAAAAATAATAATAATAATAATAAATTAATTAATTAATAAAATAAAGAAAAGAAAATGATTGAAGACACAGTGACATTAAGTTTTGTAATAATTTTTATTTAATCCATGTCTCCCCCTAAAACTATTATGCCTACTGTACTATATTATATGGAATGAAATAGATGATCCTACAACGTAAGGGATCAGATTCTATGCCAACTTCTAACACCATGGCTTAGGAAGTCAGACCCAAGTGTGTTGTTCAATTATGTTATCATTAGCCTAATTTATTTCCACCCTGGATTTTTCCATGATCACTAATTTCACACTTCCTCTGGATTCTCAGGATTCGGGAATGGCTTCGGGGAAAGAGAGCCCTTATGTTTTTACTTTCAATCCACTTGTCAGTGTTCCCCTTTGTCAAAAGACAAATGGGAACTGCACCCCTAAACTGCATGATGTTCTTGGCAGAGAAAATCCCCAGACCACAGAGGAGTGGTGTCTGCAGAAGATAGAGCACAAGAAAGCAGCTCAAAGACAAGGTTCCAGAATGAGCTTGCACCATGGGATGCAGCCAGTGGACAGTGACGTGACCAGGAAACATCTGTGGTGGCAAGCGGCATGGCCAGCGAGTCAGAGGCAACTGTGCCGGAATTGAATGTGCAGGCACTCGTGTTATAAAGGAAAAGAGGAAAGTGCAGGCAAAGGCTCTTATTCTCATGTGCTGATTATACCAATTCAAACAGATGACATCTGTGTGGGCATTCAGATGGGCATTTTCCATTCTAATGATTGTGTGAACATGAATCACCTAATCACAATTAGATCTCTATTTTCTCCTTTCCCAATCACACCCTGAGCCCAACAACATCTGAAGGTGAATGGATGTGCAATATTGGCACAAATGGATGTGACACACGGTAGGCCTTTGTGCACCCTGGAAGGGAGGGCAGATTCTGCTCCAAGTGTGCTGGAAGGCACTGGGGAGGGATCTGAACTGGCTGACGCCACACTGTAGTAGGGAGAATGGAGTGGAATGAGGGGAAGGATGCAGGGGGAGGCCACTTAGGAGGCTGCTGTGTAGCCCAAGCAAGAAAGGAAGGCAACTTTTCTATCAGGGGAAGGGATGAGAGGAGGTTGGACTGAGGTCGGGATATGCTCTGAGGTCAAGGCGACAGGGTTGCTGAAGGATGGAGTGTGGGCTATGAGATGGAGGAGTCCTGGTGAGTGCTCGACTGGTTGGCCTGAGTGTGTGGACGGCTGGTGGTGCTGTTGATTGGTGCAGAGAAGGCTGGTAGGAGGGCAGCTTAGGGGTGGGCTGGGTGGGTCCATTCAGGAAAGACCACGCTTTGATCATGTTGGTTTTGAGGCATGTGCAGGCTAGGCCCATGGAGATGCGGAGTGAATTTGAGTGCCATCGGCATACAGATGGACTCAGGTCATGTGAATTTGTGAGATGCCAGCCCAGGTCTTGTTCGGAAGAGGCAGAGGATGTTTGGCTGCAATGGCTAAGTGGGGCTTAGATTTAGCAGGTGGAGCAGACCGTGGCAGGGTGAGACCTTCTGTCTGAGAAGCTAGGCATGGGGCGTCCGCGGCACAGCCCTGGGAGTTACCGCACAGGCAGCGGTGGGTGTGAGGGTGGAAGTCAAAGTTGAGGATGTAGATGAGTGAGTTGAAGTCATGAGGGGGATGAGGGCACCTGAGGAAGGGGTGTCAAGCAAGAGAGCGGTGCACAGGTGAGAACCCTGACCTTTATGAGACGGGAGACAAATCTGCAGATGAAAGGTGCGGTGTCACACAAACTCCAGTCGAGAGGCGATAAATATCTCACATCTTCTGAGCTGCGTCGTCCTTTCTAACCAAGCACAGAAATTCTGTCCGGCAAGCCGTCAGGTACATTTGCAGAAAAGGAGGAGGAAAGTCATCGAGGGCCACACTGGAGTGAGATGGGATCAGCAGGAATGGAAAGAATCAAGACCATGATGTTTACACGACTTCCGGTTACTTCTCCCCAAGCTCCAGAAGACAAATCTTGCATGGACCTCTGGGATGCATGGGTGACTGCGGACAGGCTTAGAGAAGAGGTAGTCATTTGTGGTGAGGCTCCTCCTCTCTTTCAGGGATTTTTACAGGATCCCTCCAGCCAGTGGGTCTGCGCTGGATCCTCCATCAGACACCCCTAGTGCGGGGGGTGGGGAGGCCCTCAGCACTCCAGCCTCAGAGCCCAGACGGCGCTGGTTCCCAGCTCCCCTCCTGCCATGTCTGTGAGTCCATCCTCCTGTCCCACCTTGGGGCTTTTAAGCCCTATTACTGTGGCCCCTGGGTAAGGCAGAGTTTGAGGAAGAACAAATAAGGTGAGGGCCACTGACTTTCAGGATTTAGCTCCTCTTTGCACATGAATTTCCTGTCTACTGTCACCCACCCTTTGCTGTTCGAAATGCACGCCACAGCCTAACATCAGCATCACCCAGGAGCTCGTTAGAAATGAGGCTCTCATTCTCCACCCAACCTCCCAAATCAGAATCTGCATTTTAACAAGATCGCCAGGGATGTTTGTGTGCATGTTGACATTTGAAAAGCATTATTAGGCACAGTGGCTCATGTCAGTAATCCTAGCACTTTGGGAGGCCATGGTGGGCAGGATTGCTTGAGGCCAGGAGTTCAAGACCAGCCTGGGCAAATAAAGGAAACCCCATCTCTACAAAACTTTTTTTTTTTTTTTTTTTTGTGAGATGGAGCCTCACTCTGTCACCCAGGCTGGAGTGCAGTGGCATGATCTCAGCTCACTGCAACCTCCACCTCCCAGGTTCAAGCAGTTATCCTACCTCAGCCTCCAGAGTAGCTGGAATTATAAGCGTGTGCCACCACACCCAGCTAATTTTTGTATTTTGAGTAGAGACAGGGTTTCACCATGTTGGCCAGGCTGGTCTCGAACTCCTGACCTCATGATCCATCTGCCTCGGCCTCCCAAAGTGCTGGGATTACAGACATGAGCCACCATGCCCGGCCAAAACATTTTTAAACTTTAACCAGGTGTATGGTGCATGCCTGTAGTCCCAGCAACTCAGGAGGCTGAGGTGAGAGAATCCCTTGAGTCTGGCATTTTGAAACTGTGGTGAGCTCTGATAGCACCACTGCACACCAGCCTGAGTGAAAGAGTGAGACCCTGTCAAGAAAGAAAAGAGGAAAGGAAAAGAGAGAGGAAGGGGAAGGGGAAGAGGAAGGAAAGAAAGAAAAGCAGTATTATATATTATTTAATGACACTTCACCCAAGGTTTTCCAAATAAAAACTTCCGAAGAAACTAGACAACAAACATCCTTGCCTTTCAATAAAGGACTCACTTGACAATTTTAGGTACGCACCAAAGCACCAAAGCAAAACAACCCAAATTGTTGATGTTCAGCTTAGTGACTGACATGGCTTCAATACCTACCTGGCATAGTGCTTCACTCACTCTTTAAAGACTACCTGTATGCACTTTTACTATTGCACTGCCACCCTAAACACCTAAGCGATTATATTCTTATGCCTACTGATGATGAAGTCCGTGAAGTTCAACATCAACCCTTTGCCCACTGCCCCACCGGACTTGAACCAAGCTTTCCCAAGTTCAATTCCTTTGATAGTTCCATACCTTTTCTACGTGCCAGAGATTGAGAAGAGTGAGTTATATCCTTCTTTGGGGTCTTACTAGTTTTGCCTTTATTATTTAGACAGCTTCAGGTCAGCTGCTTCCTTGTATACCAGTCACAAGTGGGTTTTCATTTTACAAAGGAAACACAGAAGTTATTATTTTCTAGAAAAAGGTACAATCACTCTTTCAAGACATACTTTAGATATACTTACAGGCACACCTTGGAGCAGTTCAATAATTAAAAGTTTTACCTGTCTGCCTGACCGCCAATGCAAAGGAAACATAATTAAAAATTTTTTTTTGTTTCTTCTCCACGATAATAGTTTATAGAGCAGCTTAATGAAACACTGAAACTCCAGAATGGAAGAGGACGTGTGAAATCCCCTTTCCGGTGTGAACTTATTCTTAAACAATCAAATGAAAGCGCCCGTCAGCCTTTGCAAGATGCTAACCATCTGGCCCCTGCATCCTGTCTGAGTCACCCAATAAATAGCTGCAGGTTGTTTTAAGCACACTGAGCCCTGCGCAAGCTGTTTTGCTCTGCTACTCACTGCCCTTAGGTGCAGATATTTACTCCCAGGGTTGAGCATATTTTCAGCCACACCTGGATGCCTCCAGGTAATTAGGAGGAAACTTAGTGGAAAGGAAACAGCATACCTTTGAGTAGCCTGAATGTGTATGTAGGAGAAAGGTTAAGTGGGAAGAGAGGGAAGTTCTCTCCTGCATTGAGTAGCTTTGCTTCCTATTGGAAAAGTGTGCAATTGAAAGGAAGTAGAAATGTTAAAAAGCTCTGTGACTGCCTCCTGCTGCATTCAATTAGCCTTCCAGAGGATGCCAGAAGGAAGGCTCAATTACCAGAGTGGCTCCAGGACTTAAGAGAAGGCTGGAGGGCAAACCAAGGGGGCTGCCATCTTGCAGACCTGGGGTGAGACCAAGGTGGGGCAGCTGTGTGATTGGATTATACACAGGAGCCTTACTTTAGTTTCTATTGCAGTGGCCAGAGCTATGCATGCCACCCTTTGCATGGAGTCTTGAAAAGTCACCTAATTTTAATAACTCAGAAGGGGAAAGTGATAAGAAGAGGGAGAGCGCATCTCTCTGAAATGCCCAAGCATTGGCCTTGCTGGAATTGGCCTCATTAGGGGAGTGGGGCCACCACCCTTGGAGCATCGGAGGAGCCCCAGGGCTGCCTCCAGCCTTTTGGCTGGACGTCACTGTTTCAGGCCGAGCAGATAAAAGCAGGAGGCATTGACCGTAAGCCAAGAGTTCGATGTTTTCAGAAAATGGACCGGACGGGAGGAAAGTGTGAGTGTGCTTTGAGAGCAATAAACAAAATATTGGCTGCCTGCCAGGGAGGAGCGTGCTGACATCTTCAAGCAGGAGATCCTCGAAAGCTCCACAGAGCAGCTGAGGGAGCCTCCTTAGGGCTGTGGATGGGGTGGCGGGGCAAGGGCTGCCGTGGCCCCATGCAGCAGTGGGCATCGGGCCTCGGCCACACCCAGCAGAGAGGCCAGCAGAATCCCAGGCAACACCCCTAGGGTTCGCTCCTCATGCCTCCACTCCCCGGCCCAGCTCCCTGAAGGGCAGGGCGGTGGAGGAGAAGCAAAGCCAGGCGGTGCCCTCTGCCAGCTCTAGCTCACAGGCTGCTGGGGCTGACGGGTGGAGCTTGTGTAGACGACGCCCCTTACCCCTGAAGTGAAGGTTCTGGGGTTTCCTGGAGGGAGGGCACTGGGCTCCGTTCTTAACTGAGGCTTCCCATCCCCCGAGGGAGGGTGATGAGGGGTGTCCAGACACATCCACAGGGACAAAGGAGGTTGCCAAGGCTGACCGCAGGAGTTTCTTTTCTAATGCCTTTCAAATGAACTGGTCTGTGGTGCTGCTCAGGGAACGCCTGCTGTCACACACCCAGCACTGTACAGTTACAAAGCAGATCCTGCAACGCCACCGCGGACATCATAGTTTCTGGGAAGTCTCTGGCCTTCGTGTGAAAAGACAGCCTGACAGGTTGAATTCTTTCAAACCTTATCTTTGGTTATTTTAATAGGATATGACAATCTCCTCTCCTCAGCATGTCAATAAATGTTTATTGCCCTTTACTGTGCGAGAGCAGGGGTCCTGCCACCGGTTGCTTTTATTTTCTTTTAGACAGCATGAACATTTTTAGCAGATGTAACCAATGATGGTAATTAGGATTATAATAATGCCGATAGTAACATTTATATCAATGGATGCAGAAAATACACAGCCTGATAATTTTTTATTACTTGTACCCATAAAATTAAAGATCTTAAACATGGGGTGGTGGGTGCATCTGCATCAAGATCTTGTTAGCATGAGACCCAACCCTTTCAGCCACGGGTTTCATCAGAAGCCTTTTAAGTGATCAGACAGTGATGAGATAGCACGCGTTATCCTGCAGCACAGAGCTGCGTCTGGTCACGGCAGGGTGCACCGGCACTCAGGCTTCAGAGAATAGCTTATCAGTACCGTGCCCATGTGCAAGGACAGTACTCCTTGATGCTCTGAAACCTCCGCTCCTACTAACTGTCCTTGGACACGTCGGCATACCGAGAATCAATCATACTCTCAGCAGTGTTTCTGCAGCAGCTCTGGGTCACGGAAGAAGCTAAGTGCATTGTTGAAACAGCAGAGCCCAGGCAGTGCCCTGAGAAACCAGGTATTGAGTGCTTGCACCGTTCCTATGTAGGTGGGCGTCATGCACACCTTCTGCTGGAAGACACACTGTCTACGTGAATGCCCAGCCTCCCTGTGCTCTGCCTTGTCTCGTGGAATATGTCAGCACCCCCAAATAATACACCTTCAAAGCCAAAGGGGAGTTTCTGTCTGTCTGCTTCACACTGTCCTTCCTCCTCTTCCACCCCTTCTGTGTATGAAGAAGTAAAGCAAAGTTCTTAATGATCACCCTTAAATGGTAAGACTTTGATAGGCTGTTTCTATAATTGGTTCTCACTGAAACATGGGAGTTCTAAATAGAGAACTGTGAGAAGTGGAATGAGAGGAGCGCGCCGAGTCGTGGCCCTCCTTCCCGGTCTCCGCCATGTCAAGCATGCGTCTGCCCCGGGGCCTTGGCACCTGCTGAGTTGCTCTTCCGGTCCCCACAGTAGGCCCTTTTTGAACTCTGATCAAGTGTTGCCTTCTCAGAGGGGCCTCCTCTGACCATCCCCAGCGAAACCAGCCTTCTCTCCCCCACGCCTGGGCTATCCCCTGTCCCTCCCGGTTCTTATCTTCGTCTCATGTTTCCTATTTGTTTTCTTGCTGATCACCAGAAGAAGGCTTTATGAGTCCAGGCCCTCAGGCTTCCTCCCAACTCGATCCAGCATCCAGAAGCACATTGGATGAGGAGGAGAATGCAATAGAAATTAGTTGCAGACATTAGTTGCAGAAATGAATCATGGAGAAAGGAAATGTTCTCAGTGAAGTGTTTCAAATATGCAGCCTACAAGACTTAAGTGGAAGACTCACTTATAAAGTAGCTGACTCGCCCAGCAGGGACACCCATTTTTACGCTTTCCCCTTTCACCTTTCTTGTGGATAAAGCCGGTGTGATGGCTGGAGCTTCAGGAGCCACATTGGACTATGAGGCAACCTTGAAGACAGAAAGATGTGCACTGAGAATGCTAAAGCTGAATGATGGCGGGAAGGTGGGTCCTGGGAAGTGGTGGAAACCCCGTGCCAGCTTTGGAACGCCCTATCTGTCTAGTTTCACCTGAGAGAATAGAACATTATATATGTTCCAGCTGTTGTTGTTTTGGCTTTTCTGCTATATAGAGTTAAAGGTTTCCTATACATATATCAGAGAACCATTGGGATTCAATGTTGGTCACTTTTTATAATTCAACGAATGTACTTTACTTCTCTGAGCAACATTATGCCTTCATAAAGCCAATAAAACAGCGTAATTGTTGAAGAAATTGTGCAAATATAGAATACAATCATTCAAAGCACCCTACTGTCTTAGACTGTGAGTGTTCTAGTCGTATACAAGACAAATGCATTCATCTAAAATAGTCAACAAATATTTGTTGAGTACCTACTACTGTGTGTCATGTATTGTGTGAGGTTCACTAAAACACAGTGGGAAAGAGGTGGAATTGGAATAAATGCTTTGAATTCCGACTACTGCTTATTAGTTGTGACCCTGAGCAAGGTGTTTAACCTTTCTGAGCTTCAGTTTTCTTAATAGCACTTAGTTCTCAGAGGTGTGTGAATATGGATGAGAGGTAGATAAATGTCTGAACAGAGTTACTCAGCAGTTGCGGTAACACAGTTTTGCTAGCTACCATGTCTGCAACATGATCCTTTCCATCAAGGAGCCCCCTCGTGGGAGAAACACAGATAAACAGATACTACAGTGAAACTTGGAAGGTGCCCTAACAGAAGGGTAAGCAGAGTGCTTTGAGAATCGGGAGAAGTGAGTCACTAGCTCTGTTGAGGTGAGTTGAAATCAGGTTGCATTATAGTCATTGGAACCGTTCACTGGATATTTCCAGTTTTCCTTCTCCTGACACATGGTAGAGTTGTCTTGAAGAGTCAGTACAAGTTTCTAGATGAAGAAAGAGGTTTCAACACTCTAGGGCAAATGAAATATTTTTACGCAAAGCAGAGTCATAAAAGGATTAAAATTTGGTGATAGGATCAGTGCAACTGTGACCAACACTGGGTTCATGGGGTAGTAGAGAGGCAGAAGGTGAGTCTGGTTGTATAGTTAGGGCACCTTTGCGCAAAGTGAATTTCCCCAAAGTAATTTGAACTTGAAAACCACTCATCAGAACCTCCTGATTCAATAAATAAGAAGGCTGGAGAAATGTCACAAAGTTCTTTGGAAAGGAGTATAGGACCTAATAGTGGTCTATACAGCCGATTTGTGCTCATCTGTAAAGACAATAGGCAAATTACCTCTCACATATGAGAGAACTCAGGGAACAGAGCATATAAAAAAGTTTCTGGAAAAAAGTTTTGAGTTGTTTGTTTTCAGTAACAAAATCCAAGCAATTAATAGATGGTTAAAAACGAAGCATGTTCAAAGAACTGGCGGCATGAAATGAATCAATGTAAATGAAGGATAAGTATTTTAAACTCATATGAATTACATTACAGAAAAAAATGCATTTTTTTTTTTTTACCTTGAAAATGCAGAAAATAATGTAACTGACAAATGTTAAGGCGGGGAAAAAGGAGAAAGGAGAGGTGAATGGAAATGAGATGATGAATGTCCTCAGATTTCAAAGGAAGAAGTGAAGCAATGTTATACAGCATTTAAATGTGTATTTTTAAAAATGCTTCTAACTTGTTGCATAACTTTTCTCAAGGAATCTTTTAGGAAATAATAACTCTTGGTAGATAAACATTTATTTTTAGGTTCAGCAATTCTTTGTCTTTTCATTTTATGTTCTCTTCCTTACTTGAGCTGGGTGCATTTTATATGCTCTAGGAATGCTTAGGTGCCAACATAGGGAGGGGTGGAGGGGGAGGGACAGGGTCTTGAAGATGCATCTGGGGAATTAGGCAGAAGCCAATTCATATAGCACCTTATGTCTCAGGCCTACCACGCTCAGGAATTTTGACTTTTCCTAAAAGATAATGGGTGGGTGGGGAGGAAGGAGAATTTGAATTATACATGCGTTTATTTATTTTTTCTTATTTAAGATAGGATCTAGCTGTATTGTGCAGTTCAGCCCCCAACTCTGGGGCTCAAGTGACCCTCCCACCTTAGCCTCCTAAGTAGCTGGGACTACAGGTGCCAGTCAGAGGGTGTGGCTATTTGATAAAGATCACTTTGTCACTTAGGCTGTCCTATATTTTAAAATCTCTTTAAGCAACATGATTTAGAGCTGCTCTATCAGCATGATCTTATGATCTTATGAACCTGGACTATTCAGGATGGACCTCACACTCTGATCTTTCCTTCAAATTTTAGATCTTTCCTTCAGATTCCTAAATACTACTTTGGTAAACACTTTACAGACTAAATTAGGCAGAATAAACTATGGCGATTCTTTTTCCTGATTAAATCCGATGCTCAGGAGTTCTCTCATCTTCAGAGAAGCCAGGATCTCAGGCTGCAGGTCATGCCCTGTGCAAGTCCAGGGGAGCTGTTGACATGAGCAACAAAGCGGGTGGCTGCCTCATCAGCTGTGCGATGCTGAGCCCCTGGGAGGAGGAGCCAGTCGAGTTTATGTGGTCTATGTCCCCTCTCCCATCACTACGAAGAAAGACTGCTGCAAAGTCCTGTTTTTTAAGGCCTCCAGGCAATGAAATCGACAATGGTTTCAAAGTTGATATTTAATAACCCTCATTATTATCAAGTTATTTTTTATGGAAATAGGACACATTTTTCTAATTGTAGTCTACCATGTTCTCTGGCTTTATCATCCTTTAAGAAGGTCAGCTGACTAATCTTTATTTTATCCATAGCCCCTAATGTTATCAATGCTAATTAATCATCGTAGTTT
Source organism: Rhinopithecus bieti (assembly GCF_001698545.2). Lineage (NCBI taxonomy): Eukaryota > Metazoa > Chordata > Mammalia > Primates > Cercopithecidae > Rhinopithecus > Rhinopithecus bieti. Next base: position 2,699,308 of record NW_016804423.1, read on the forward strand.
CCTCTTTTCCAGTCTAAATAGTCCTAGCTCTTTGATGTACCTTCAAAGGTCCAATTTTCCAATCCTTTGTATCTTGATCTTTTAATAAAACAGCTTCCCATGTTGCACAGAATTTAATAACAAAAGCAAGGATATGTGAAGCCTATAGTGGCAGAATTATGCTCTGAGTCTGGAAAATAACAATTCTGCAAACATAAGCCAATGACGCCATCCTCTTTTTGATCACGCTAGATTCATAATTTTGTTCTACTTTTACCCTATTATAAATCTCCCTTTCAAAATCACTGTAGATGGAGATCATACATGAGAGATATAATTGCATTTGAAAAGGGTGGTCCTTTCATTTGCTGCTGCTGTAGCAGACACTGTTAGTTGCTACTGCAGTGACAGTATTCCTTCTTTTTCCTGGTTTCCAACGCCCAGCTTTTGTTCAATGGTCTCTTCCTGGGATGCGGACACCTCCCAGCCCTGGAGGGTGCATCTCTTTTAGTGTAAATCAGCCATCTCCTTCCTCATAATCAATGGAACCAGGAGCTTGGGACCCAATCCCAGACAATGGTAGTGAGGCAGAGGCAGCTGGTGGTGGGGTGGTTCTGGGGTCATTTGCATCACTCCAAAAAGACACCCAAGGAAGAGACACTGTCTTCGCTGGACATTATTATGAGATGATCTGCTGCCTGGAGCTGCTGCAACCATCTTATAAACACAGGGGGCCAAGTGTGAGAAATGAAAGCAAAGATCGGGAGGATGGCTGAGTAGAAAGATGAAGAGATCCAGGGCTTCTGTGCACGCCACTTAGCTGCCTAATTAACCAGCCCTGGGCTTCCTGTTGTGTGAGTTGATACATCCCTTCGCAATTTAGTGATTTTCATTGTGTGGTCCCAGATCAGAAACAGCAGCATCTGGAAATTTTTAGAAATGCAAATTCTGGGGCCCTACCCCAGACTTGCTGAGAAGAGTCGGGGAGGGGAGTCAAGCAATCTGTTTTTAACAAGCCCTCCAGATAATTCTAAGAAGTCCTGAAGTTTGAGAACTACTGCTCTGAGCTTGCTATAGTCTAAATGTCTGTGTTCTCCCACCACTCACATATTAACATTTGAATCTCCAAAGTGACGGTATTAGAAGGTGGGGGTCTTTCGGAAGCGATTCAGTCATGAGGTCAGAGCTCTCATGAACAGGATTAGTACCCTTATGAAAGGGACCCCAAAGAGCTAGGTCACCCCTTCTATCATGGGAGGGCACTGAGAAAGTGCCGTCTATGAACCAGGCAGCAGGCCCTCACCAGACATCACATTATAGCAGCTTGTTCTTGGACTTCTCAGCCTCCAGAATTGTGAGAAAAAAAAAAAAAACACTACTGTCTATAAGCTACCCAGGCTATGGCATTCCATTACAGCAGCTCAGATCAGCTAAGAGCCATTGAATTGGGGTTTCAATTACTTGCAGCTAAACACATGTTAATTAATACATCTCCTTTATTGTTTTATGCATCTTTTCTAGAAAAATCTATCAATCGGTATGTTTTCTGTCAATGTCATCTGAGAATTAACAGTGTCATAGCCAGAAAGGTCTGGAGAGAGAGAAGCATGTTGTACAGTCTCTGGCATGTGTTTGACACACCCAGACAGGCTGCAAAATAGTTGGGGGTAGGCTTCTTGGGGTTAATTTTCATAAAATTTAGAACTTTTGAGTTCCAAGGTGAAAGGAGAGGATTTTGAAATGGAGAAAAAGAAAACTTCAGAGGCACAAACTCAGACTGAGCTCCTGTCAGAGGAACCAAGTGCCTAAAATAGGACAGAGAGTTTCCAGATGCAGCGGAGAGGCTGTGAGTAATCTGAGAGCTCAGGTAGGAAAGTGGGACCAGTGTGAAATGAAGGAGGCACTAATGATAAGCAGACAAGAAACCACCAAATTGCTATTTAGGGTCATTGGGATCTGCAGAGGGAAACGAGGCTGAAGAGACAAGAGGAAGGACACAGCTGTGACAGTCGAAATCTAAAAGGAACTCCTAAAGGGACGCTTAATGTTTTCAAGCTATCCACTGCGGCACGCTAGGTCTATCATCTGTGTATCATCGCCAAAGCAAGAACCATAAACATCAGATTTCACTCGGTTATAGAAATCAGAGAAAAGCTGCTGGGGCAATGACAGGGAAGAGACACTGCACATTCTCAGTGGAGGAATCATCCACTCTGTCCTTCAAGTGGTGCCATCCAAAAGTTGCTACGTCAAGTAATGCTAGCTTCACTCAGATGCTATTACCCCTGGTTAACTCACAACTCACAGTAATGAACAACCCGTCTAACCTGTGAAGCAATGCTTAAGGAAGGTTTGAGGAAGGACGAGCTGCAGATCAGCTCAAGGATGGGACTCAAATATCATGACAGTACCATGAGCTAAGGTGCCTCCTGCAAGCTGCCTGTCGAGGCCATCAGTGGGTTAGAACCAAATTCTTCCAAAATTATTGCAGTCTGCAGTCATCATATCTTGTCATGTAATACTTAACATTCTGGAAAAGGCCCTGCATTGGTTCTGAGTAATATTTCCAGGATCTGTGGACCTTTGAAACAACTCCATGTCACTGTACTTTATCCACGGTGGCTCTTTCAGGCGAATCACTTGTCCATTCCTGCCTCAGCTGAGGCCTGTGGAATGACTGCATCATTTGCCCTTTCGTTGTTAAAATGGTTATCAGATTTCAAGTATATCAAGCCTTGCAAATCAGGCCTCTTACTCTGTGTGACTAACAGGCTCCCTCAGAACAAACCATCCAGGCACAAACAGGGGAGGCAGCCCGTGACTACCCCATCACGGGTTTCCACACCACAGTGTGAGCTCATCTTGCTGACTTAAAAACCATCATTTAAACGTCACCTTTCCAAATTGCACTGATTTTATTTGTTCAAAGGTAACACACACATTATTACATGACTATCATTTTAGGGCAAAGTGGACGTATGGACCAATGTTTCAAGCAAGGAGGTAAAACTGTCCTGGATAAAAATTCATGGCATCAGTTTTATATTTTCTGCTTCCTGAATTGCATTTTCCTGGATCTGATGATTTTGTTCTTTGTATTCTTGATGTGTGCCTCAGTGTATCTTCTTCTGTGTAGGCGTCATGGAGGGAGCATTCTTTTTTTTTTTTTTTTTTTTTTTTTTTTTTTTTTTTTTTGAGGCAGAGTTTCGCTCATTGCCCAGGTTGGAGTGCAATGGCGTGATCTTGGCTCATGGTAACCTCCGCCTCCTGGGTTCAAGTGATCCTTCTGCCTCAGCCTCCCGAGTAGCTGGGATTACAGCCATGTGCCACCGTGCTCCGCTAATTCTGTATTTTTAGTAGAGATAGGGTTTCTCCATGTTGGTTAGGCTTGTCTTGAACTCCCAACCTCAGGTGATCTGCCTGCCTTGGCCTCCCAAAGTGCCGGCCAGGTGCATGAGCGACCGCGCCTGGCTGGAGGAAGCATTCTTAATGTATGCATTGGTACATCTTCTTCTGTGTGCCTGTCACGGAGGGAGCATTCCTGATGTACACATTGGTGTATCTTCTGTGTGCACATCAGGAAGGGAGCACTAAGCAGAGGTGCGTAAGCAGATTCTGGACTGCAGAGCTGGGGACTGGTCCTGGTTTTACCGCTCATGGACTGTGCGCTCTCAGACAAGTCTCTCAGCATTTTTGTACCTCAGGCTCTTCCTCTGCAGAATGAGGATGGCAATTCCTACCTCCTAAGATTGTCATGAGCTAGAAAGAAGTTAATATTTGTAATGCATTTAGAATAGCATCCAGCACATCATAAGGACTCTATGCTTTGTAAATAGAATGTTCTTTTTTGTTGTTATAACACATTTGTTTTTCATAAATGTTGCTATCTGGCAGGTATTTTTTGGCTTCCAGAATAAAAGTTTCAAAATTAACAGGTATCAAAGTATTTTTAGGAGCCTAGCTATTTCCTCAACTACTCCCAAACTCTAAAAGTAGACTGGCTTTACGTTAAACGGAGAATTCATACAGAAAAAATCTTCAGGACTGTATTCATTTCATAAATAATGTACTTTATTTTATTGCATATGGCTATTAAGGAGGGCATCCATGATCAATACAGACTAAATACAATGCACTATTCTAGTCCAGTTTATTCTCGTCTCCAGCAGCATCACATTGACCCCTATATACAGCGTGTACAGTGGAAGACAGAGCAAGATAAGTTAAGTCTCTTGTCATATCACAATAGCAAGAAATATATTTAACATCTTGATATCCAGAAACAATACGTACCCAAAAAGAAAACACTGTTTAATAACTGTTAAAGTTTATATAGCAAAAAATATTTTAAATTTAAGGTAAGTCAGGCAAAATGTACAAAGACCCAATATACATTGTGAAGTTTTAGCAAACATAACATTTATACATTTTGGTTCCATTCTGTAAACTAAATTAAAAATGTAAATATTGCATATGCCTTTTTTTGAAATGTACAGGATAGAGGAAAATTTAGTATATTATCATCTGTGTATTTTGCTTGTTTTAAGCTGCAGTATGAACATGAACCATCTGTATAGTGTCATGACTACTCTAAGGAGACAGGGCGAGTTAAATATGCGTCAATACACCGCATTCAGCAGGGTCCATATTCAGTCCCTATCGTACCTGGGGGGAGTTACAAAGCAAATACCACCCATCGATGCCTATTCCCAAAACTAAATAAAAACTTCAGGATGTTTTATACATCTTAATAAAGTACATCATACACTGAAATTGACCTTCCAGCTAACATTGTATGGCCTAGGCGCTGCTGTGATGTATCATTTCAGAAAAGTAAAACCTGAAAAATGCTCAGGGAGATCACTTTACATTCAACTTTGTCTTGCAATACAATCCTCTGTTCTAAAGTTCAGCACGGAAGCAGGAAGACTTTTGCATTGCCATTAAATATATTTTTAAGACATTGAAATTTTTGGTCTTCCTCTAAAAAAGCCTCATTTTATTAATGCATTATTCTATAGTGATATATATCTATATATTTATATATATTTTTCTCAAAACAAAACAAAACAAAACCAACAACTTACATCTCCAATGAATTAGTGTAACCTCTCCATGACTATCAGAGAAGATAGGCACTGGGGAAGCCCCCACGGGAGGAGAGGTCTACAGCCCTCCAATTGAGTGTCGAGGGAGCAGAAAACGGCAGAACATTCTGCCGGTCAAGTTCAGCAGTTTTAGGTAACATCTGCGAGAACTGCCACAACACTGGTATTTTCAGAATACTGAAAACATAAAACAAGGGTAGTCTTGTCAGGAATTTTTCGACAAGTAACATGTACTGCGAGATTGCTTTTCTTCTTTTCTTTTCCATCAGCAACATAGGGGCTGGAATGCCTCTTTTATCAGTTTCTTTCTTTTCTTTTTTTCTTTTTGTTTTTTGTTCAGGGCAGCCTCACTGGTTGACATAATAACATTTTATTAGAGATAATACATTTTTTAAAAACTTAAATCCGCCAAACCCGGACCACCCTGGAACTGCTAGCACACCTACAGGATTTTTGGTTACAGAAAGGCATGCTCAAGATTCAGGAGAGCAGAGATATCTGAGCTTGTAAATAGAATAAAAGGCGTTTGCAATGTGAAGTACCTACATAAACATCTACATCGAGAAGATTAAACAAGTCTGTTAAAGGTAAAAAGAGATATTCATCCCCTTCCCAAAGCCCTTCCCTCCCACCCCCCACTACCCAATACAGTTGATTTTCAAAAGTAGGTTGCTTCAGTTACATATAGTAGTTATTATTTAGTAATCTGTCTTTAAAGTCCAATCCCAAATTTCACTTCCATCGAGAAACGTCAGTCCCACACGGGGCTCGGTATGGACGTAAACATCGCAGGTACCTGCACTGGAATCCAACAAGCAGCTGTCTACTTGGACCATTTCACTAAGGCCGAGGACCGCGCTCCAGACACACAGCGCAGGGGCTACTACAGGAGGTCCTGTCGGACCCCCGCCACGGAAATCCGGCTTTACCTTGAACTGAGGTAGGACTGTGGTCGTTCTGAGTGTAAGCCAGGAAATACCAGATTTTACCACTTTCATAGGTGTGGGTGCACTCTCCTAGCATGCTGAGGGCTACATCTGCTTTGCCAAAAGGAAAAGAAGAAATTAAGACACCGGCCACAATTGAAGAAGGCCAATGAAAACATCCAATTTTCTTGAGAACAACTTCTTCAGCTAATTTTGTTAAAACAAAACAAAACAAAACAAAACGCAAACAGCACAATGACGAATGCCCCATCCGGGAACAAGGGAGAGAGGCGGTGACCTTGCCTTGCTGGTGCCTCATCTAACAGAGTCCACAGATGTTTCCAAACATAGTCACTGCTCAGATCCAAAAGAAAACGTAAGCAGCTTCGGGCTGAAACAATGCTGAGCATCTTCTTTTCATGATATTCTCTGACGTGTGACATCCTGGTGATAAAGCCAGACAGATCTTCACTCTGAAAAAGGAAGGAGGGAAGTTAGCAGAGATCCTCAGGAGAAAAGAGCAATCTCTGGAGTTCCAGAAAATGCCCCTCTAACCCACGGCTAAGACCTGGGTTATTTTCATAAACTGATGCCCTTTGAGAAAGAAACACGTATTCATTCTGTTTTCCAGAAGTGAGTTCAGTGGGAAAACTCCGAGTTTTCCTGGAAGCAGAGCTGTTGGGTTCATGGTGAGTTGTCTATACGGTGAGGTTCATGTTTTCAATTTAAGAAAAATATTCACGCGTGTTTTTGTGAATCATTCTGTCGAACAAGACAGAAAAAGAAGGGCCAGTTCCAGGTGGCACTGCGTGTCTGTGGGACGGAATGACCCCTTGAACTCCTTAGGCCTTGATGCTCCCTGTGTTGTGTGGGATACACAGAATCCACTACCTTCCTCCCAGGGCTGCAGAGATGAAAAACCATGACACACGTTACAATGCTCTGTAAACTATGTTTATCCTACAAATGTGTATCATGTTATGAAAGTGGAATAACTAAGAACTCCACACTTCTGCCCTCAGAAAACTTCCACCTGAATCATCCATCTCTGTTTGAACGTGTCCAGCAATGGAAGGCTCCTGCACTGCCTCACGTGCGGCTGCATAACCCTCAACATTAGGAAAGGGTTATTCTTATCCACTCAACTTTCGTATGTTCCAGTTTAGGTCATTTACCCTTTCGCTGTGCTCAGAAGGGACAGCGACTGAGGACACTTGGCCAGATCTGCTTCCTCCCTTCCAGGATGAAGGATCAAAATTCTTTAACCTTTCTCAATTTCCAGGGTTTTAGGCCTCTTTTTACTTGATATATTCCTTCTTCAAGGGACAGAACAAATTGGAAGATTTTGACCTTTCACAGCGTGTTGTTTTTTCCTTCTAAGCTTCTTGGCTTTTTAACCAAAATGACATACTGTTCATTTTGATCACTCAGTTCCATGATGGTGAGCACCGCTTTGCTCTCAAACAGGTACATTTCCTTCCTTTGCAGATGCATTTATACAAACTGCATTTCTGGACACTCTTCTAAAATCATTCAGAATTTTGATCCTAGACTCCTACCATACTCCCTGACTTACTTTTTTGTGAATCAAATTCTTTTCTATCCATCTTAAGAAGACTGAACTCAACAAGACAGAAACTTCCAGTGTGCCTGAAGCTGAGTGAGTCCCTCAAAACCACGTCTCCTTAGGAACTCGAGGCACTACACTCTATAGGCCCCCCAAAAAACCCAAAAGCTTTACAGAAAAAATACTTGTCAATATACAAGGTATACATTTTTAAATTCCCTACAATGAGACACTCTGAGGCTGTTTTCACTCTATCTTATTTATCATTATTATTTTTTAAGACGGAGTCTCAAAAAGTGGCATGATCTTGGCTCACTGCAACCTTCGCCTCCCAGGTTTGAGCAGTGTTCGTGTCTCAGCCTCCCGAGTAGCTGGGATTACAGGTGCGTGCCACCATGCCTGACTAATTTTTATATTTTTAGTAGAGATGGGGTTTCACCATGCTGGCCAGGCTGGTCTTGAACTCCTGACCTCAGGTGATCCACCCACTTAGGCCTCCCAAAGTGCTGGGATTACAGGAGTGGGTCACCGCGGCCAGCCTATCTTATTATTTTTATAAAGCTTATGTCCATTAGAAATTTAATAAGTAAACAATGTTCTGCCAATGAACCTTAACAGAATTAATTTCTTCCTAAGGAAAGATCTGTCTTTGAGTTATTTGATTCATTATTGTTGTGATTTTCAATCCCAGCAGACTTCAGTGAGAATCTAATTGTATCCCCTAAAAAAAAGCAGGCATTTGCTAAAATACACCTCGACTTGTAATTCACTCTAAAATGAGCTTGCATTTTGTCCCCGAGGCCCTGATTTGGGAAGAATCCCATGGCCACCATAAAGCAGGTAACTGAGAGTCTGCAAATCCATTGACAGAAAGATTTCTAATCAATTGCTTATTTTATTTTGACGCTAACAATTAGCTAAATGTGGGTGAATTATCTCATGTTAACTCTAAGTCTGTTATTTTGAAAACAGCTAAACAAGTGAGTTCTGCAGTTTCTCAAACTTTGTCGTATAAATGGCGGATAAATTATTGCTGAAAAAATCACTTTCCATTTTCATTTGTGATTTCATGAGGCCACTGACATTTTCATTGTTTTTTTAGGATGCTGTATCGCTGTAAAACTCAACTCTTATCATTACATCTCTTTGCGAGCTCTAATTAAGTTGAACATGTAGTTTTATTTTTTGGAAGTAGAATATAGTTATCAAAACGTTAATTTATAAGCATTAGCATTATGCAAGAAAAGAGCTGATAAATGGCAAGGAAATAATCCATGCATTTATTCATGCAATGACCTTTCAACAATTTTCTTTTTTTAATTCTACTCTGGTGCAGGGCCTCACTGATAACTTGGAGGAAGATGGCTGACAAAAAAAAAAGGGAAAGGGAAGGGCAAGGGGAAGGGGAAGAGGAAGGGGAACGAAAGGAAAAAAAGAAAGAGGGAGGGGAAGGGGAAGAGGAGGGGGAAGGGGAAGAGGAAGGGGAAGGAGAAGGGAGGAAGGAAGGGTTATTACAGGAAGATGAATCTGTTAATGGCACACTCAAAGGACGCAAGAGAGCTGAGGTGAGGGAGATGAGAAATAGGATGACCACCCGCTCAGAGCCAGTCATGGGGGCGTCAGCTGTGCAGCGTTTCACATCCATCTGCGTGTACACACGTGTTACCAGAGCAAGCACAATGTGCATGTGTCTCACCTAGCCTGTCTCCTATTAGGTTAAAATACAATCGCTTTCTACGGCCGCCTCCTTTCACGGTAAAGCAAGAACTGTGGTCTGGGTGTGCTCAGTGGGCGCAGGCCTGTGCTCTTGCCCCTCAGCACCCTGCCTCTCACAGACCTGCTTGTTTAGACATCCCCCCATCCCAGGAGGCCACGGCTGATTCCAGGTGACCCTTAGGGATGCTTGGAAGCACTCGCGGTGATTTAAACAGAATTAACCAGCAGAAACAATCCTCTGTGGAGGTGCAAAAGGGCAGTGAGGAAAAGGCTGGAGCACACCTCAGATTGGACCCTGCCAGCCGCAGCAGAGGAATTGGGATACAACGGAGACCTGAGAAGCATCAGTACTGAGAATGCATGGTGGAAAAAAGGGATCTTTTTTGAAACCCAAAGTATAGTTTTTATTCATTTGTTGGAGAAAGAAGGCTTAAGACAGAAGCCATCTGCCTGAACTGATGTCTCAAATACCTTTTTCCAATTGAGCCGGTGGTAGAATCTTTGCCACGCATACTATTAAAGGCCCCACAGGCATAGGGCTAAAACAATTAACATGGGCAATGGCTCAGGAGGGCTCTCTGTAGTTCACACACAGCTTTCAGACACCAAACACCAAAAGCTAGTGCCCCTGGTTGAAGCCACCACGGAAACACGATACCTGCCATCCACCTGACAGCCACCCACTCATCAGCGACACTCCCCACCCGAGGAAGAAGAAAGCTGGAAAACACTCGTGTAGATTCAAACCTAGGAATGAGAGTCAACTTTTGGCCTTATAGTCATTTACTTTCAAAGGAACCGAAGTTATCCCTTACCCTGAAAATCGGCCTGGTTCATCCTGACTAGGGAAAAAAAATACACCAACAATTTTCTAACACTAATCATCTGACATCCTCAAGCTTTACATATGATCAAACGTCAGGCTTTCGGAAGATGAGATTCCAGCAAAAATTTATTTATTGTATTATCTGTGTTCATTTTAGTAGAAGCAAAGAATTATTAATTTCGTGGCTGTTCTACCCTGAATATTCCCTAAGAAGGGAGACATTTTCAGAATTCATCAGCTGTAATGGCAAAACCAAAAAGAAAACAGTAAGACTCATGTGTTGCTCATGAACCCAATGACAGAACACCACACACCAGTTCTGCTACTACAGGTAACATATATAAAAAAACGTAAACTTACTGACATTCATTGAATTTGTCACACCATTCATTACACACTGTATTACTCTGTCCCTTAGACGTTGCTTTGTAAAGAAATCCATCCACAGACGTATCCATGTAGAGTTATTTGAGCAAATAAACAAAATCAACAAACAAAAACCCTTTTAGCAGAGATGAGAGTTGTTCATATGACCTGTCACGCAGTGTATCCACTCTGTATCTCCTTTCTGCTGTCGCTTGTGACAGATGACATTCATATGTGGGATACAGTCCCCTGTGCCACTCACCATAATGCCCTGCAGATGGGCAATAATTCCTCCCCTTTTCTCCTCCACTTAAAAGAGCAATCAGAATGCAAATGAAGGAGAGCTGTCAGTAAAAGCTCCACCTTCAAACTGCTCAACTTGACTCTCCCAAAAGAGAGAAAGGAGAAAACAAATCACTAGAAAACATTGTGATTACAAGGAGGAAAGCTTCCTTATAATATATGGAACAATGTCCCAACAATGACATGTCACGCGGAGCTGGGCACCATGACTGCAATCACATTACAGAAAACTGAAGTGGGCATCAAGCCTAGAACATGTTGGAAATAAGGTCAGTTTGCTCCAGCCAATAACATCAGGCAGCATTTTAGGCACACAGTCTGACTCACCAATCCTTTTTCTTCAGGATTTCTCATGACAATTTGGGTTTGGACATGTTTGCCTCCAACGTTACATTTCCATGTTCAAAATCCAGGATATACACCAGGGTCATGGCAGCTCTGCCCAGGGAGGCCCTAGTCCTCTCTGCAGAGAGGCTGTGGGACATGGCGCCTCACAGGCCTTTGGTGAGCAACACTGGACCACCCAGAGGCCAGATTCATGGAGTAGATACAGATGCTTTCACATTTTCAGCCGTAGCTGAATTAGGAGTGTTACAAATACTGATGTGCTTGACAAAATGAAACCATACACTTCTTAAAATTAAAATTTATATTTCTAGTAGCAAATGTGATTCAGAAAGCAATGAAACCTTCCATGAGCTCAAACATATCGTACAGGTCCATCTCAGTGCCCAGTTTCACCCTTTTATGTTAAACACAGAATTACGAGGGAAAATTAACTTTTCAGTTGCAGGAGCAATTCTGAGAAAAAAAAACCCCCGATAATTTAGTATCTCCAGACTTTACTAAAGCAAGACACTCTAAGAATATGGAAAAAAAAAAAAAGTAAGGTTGGGCATGATAACAAAAGCCAGAGATTCTAGGAAAAACGGTTACTTGAACTTTTCTTTTAAATTGGAAAAAAAAAAACTTAAAAGGGAATTATGGAAGAGTAAGTTTCCCATGACAAACAGGGGTAATAACTTGCTTTCCAGTCCTCCTTGAGAAAGACTGCAACATTCTTTTCTATGAGCTCATCACTTCCACTGACAATTAAAATCATTTCATTCTGAATGCTTGTTAGTAAAAAAAATTCCTAGTATCAAGTTGCAACTTGATGTTAATGACACAATATGAAATAGGATGAGACAACCTGGTTGTCTCACAGGCTGGATTTAGTAAAAGGTATCTTCCCCCTTTAACTCCTGTTTAGTCCTTCACATAAGACCCGATCTTAATCATCCCAAACTAGGAAAATCAGGCCTCCTAAACTTTTACCTACTGCACTTCAAATTCCCTCTACACATTCAACTTTCCTACACAGGAGCCTGTATAAATTTTACAGTGCACGGCTACAGCAGATTGTATAACACAGAACGTACATGGTTCTTTTCTGAATGTTATTGTTAAAAACTCTGCCATGTGCATGATGTGAGCTATTTGTCTATGGCAAGAATTGCCCACTGCTCCTGCAGCAGCTGCCCATGCCATACGAGAAACAGTATCGATGATTCTTCCGCACAAACACCTGAGACACAAGAAGTCCCAAGAATTGCGGGTGGACCCTTTCTTTTAAATTATGAAATGTTAGACCCTTTTTTAGTTAAAACCCAGACCAGGAAGCATAAACAACTTGCTGAAGCCTCCCCGCCAGTCTGTGGAAGAGCAGAGTCCTCAATTTCTCCCAGAACACTTTCCTCTCTGCTCCCCTTTGGTGACAATGAGATGGGTGGGAACGGGGCAGGAGCAGAGACACCTGCAACTGTCAACTGGGGCCCCAGAGTGTCAACTTCCACACTGAACCACTAGCTCTTTATAAAACTCTCCCCGAAGGACATTAAACAGCACACTAGCATGTCACACAATTCAGTGAAGCCTGTGAGTCGACGTGGGTGTGCTCCACGGTCTGTCTTCCTTGCCAGGCGATGCCCAGGCCCTGCCTTCTCACCTCCCTGTCCCCAGCATCTGGCACCCTGCTGGTCAGATCCTTAGTAAAGCTTATAGGTATTAAATGTGGTTCATGCCATTTCTCACAGGCAGAAATGCTCAAGTAGTTTTCAAAAACAGAACAAAGCTTTAGGACCGCGTGAGACCCAGAAGAAAAGAAAACCCTTTCCAGCCCACTCGGAGAGTGACGTTCTAAGCAGAGGTAAGTAAAGCAAGGCCAGATCCGGCTTGCCTCTCTCTGCAAATAAAGTTTTATTTGGATGCAGCCGTGCTCACGCATTTACATACGGCTGATGTCACACCATAAGTAGAGTGGAGCAGTTGTGACAGAGACTGCATGGCAATGAACCTCAACTCTTTACTACCTGACCTTTCACAGAATGTTTGTTAACCCCTCAAGGAGCACAGGAACATGGCAATCTTTACTAAGGAAGACAATGTGAAGAAAAACAGGCAAATTTGTCAGAATAACACCATATAGTTCCATCTGTGTGTCATACTGGGAAACTAATTGATGCCCCTTTGAAAATCATCTGCAAGCTTACGTACTTTAGAAATGCAATACTGTCTACTAAAAACCACACTATCCTGTTACAGACCCTACTGAAAAAGAGGACGCACACCACAAAATCATTTATGAAGCCAGCACACTTTTGGAATGAACTTCTCTTAGCTACCACTGTTCTATTTGATTTTTTCACTCATAATACAAAAGTGTCAATAAATCTAATCATTGCTAAATACATCCTACACTAGCATTCCTCCTTTAACAGAAGTAAAGGTTTACATGTGAGATCTGCAATTCATAAAGGGTCCAAATCTTTTCTTTCCTGGGTCATTTGAGAATGTGAATGTAAGCATTATGCTTCTGCCCTAACAGTATTTGGGCCAAGCAATATAATGTGCATTGAAATTGCAAATAGCCAATGAACGATGTAATTCTTTTCTCAGATTTAACATGCTTCTACGTATGGTATTTTTACTAATCTAAAAAATTTTATGTACACCATAACAATGTTTATATTGTTTATATATGAAATTATAAAACCTAATTATATTTTTGCTACCAAATTAAGGGAATGTAGAATAATTATTTATTCAAAATATATCCATTTCCAAATAGCCTGTTGTTATATATCAATTCAACTGGACCTGTTTTCTACTTCAAAAGCTTAAATAACTGTAGGTAAATACCCCTCCCCAGTCTATAACATCTATGTGATACAGGATTTCAGCTTTGTCTCTCTGGGGACAAATTCACCCATCTAATTTAAAAGCCTCATAAGAATGACCATGTAGCCTTTAACTGAGCATCTACTACAGTCAAGGTTGAAGGGTCAAATCCTACTTAGTCACTGAAGTGCAGGCTTTCTTTGTAGAGATCAAAGTACCCGTTCTTCCTAATCGGCCATATCAAAAACATCCTGCTTTTCCCCAGGAGCCTGGAAATGACTCCATGCCACCACCTCTGTGCTTTCAACTACATGCCATTCCCACGACTCTCAGGACACTGGTGTGAAAGGCACTGTGGCCACACCAGAGCCAGGTCCCCAGGGCTGGCATCTCGGAACCACCTCTTACCAGCTGTGTAATCTCTACAGCTATGTCTCTAAGTCTGCTCCCTCTTATGAAGATGGGGGCACTACCTCTCCCACCCTGAATTCCCCAGTGGAGTCACAGGGAATATGGCAAATGAGATTTCATGTATAAAATATATAAATAATACAAAAATATGTATGCTCATTCATAAAGAAGCACATGCTACTAGCACAACTGGCATTTTGTGGTTGGCTTCCCTCTGCTTTCTTTGTGCACCTTCAAATAATGTATACATGTAACCACATGCTGTGTTCTCAACTACAGACTTCTTAAGACCAGGCAGCCCTGTGCTGCCAGGGAAAGACAGGCTCCTCCCACCCTCCTGTTCTGGCTAATTTGTGGAGAGCCACAGTGGTGTCTCCCAGTGCACTTGTCATCACAGTTCTTCCTCGTTCAAAATTGTGTTCGTGAATGATATCACGAACAACCACAACTGCAAGCAGCAAATAAACAACTGCCGAATGCACAAAAACAATGGCAAATAGCTCCCAGAATGAAATGAACGAACTTGTTTTAATTGGACAGAAATGGAACAGAAGTAGAATTGTTTTTCTGGGGGTAACTCTAGGCCATTTAAAGCTGCAAAGAGTGCCTTTGCCTAGCTGCTCTCTTCATGCCCTGAGGACAGGACAAAACGCCCAGGAAGGGGTCGCACATGTCTACCACACAGACAGCTGCCCGTAGAGAACACGAATCCCTCACCATATCACAGACATGCCAAGCACACACAATGCATCATCAATAGGCTGGACTCCGCCTGGTCCTGGCCATCGGGGGATAGCACTTCCCTTCTCTCTGCTCTATACAAAAAGGTACACTAAAATGCAGGCCAATATTTTAATTCCTCTGCCACAAATGACAGAGATTTACATCTAAATAAAGCACTATTTATTGAAATTTCAGTAATGCAAAATGGAAAATGCCAAGTTACCAACTATATAAGTTCATTTACTGAAGAAGCAACTAAAATAAGCCAGCAGCAGTTGATCACCAGGCCTTGCCCAGGGATGTGGAGACAGGGGAAATCCGTGTCTTTGGTTCCTCCTCCCCACCAAGCATGTAGCTATCCCAGCCTCACCCACCTTGGCTCTGACTCCCCTGCATGTGACCGATTGGCAGTGAAACAGTGCACAAGTCATATTAAGTTACTGCACACGCCCTTTCAGCCAAAATGCCAACGTGTCTATAAAATTACTCAAAAACTTAAGTCTAAGCAGAGGAAACATACATTCTTTAGCCTCCGTAGAACCTAAAATGGCAAAGATCTTGTACACATTTTCAAATGCTCACAGGCTGGGAGGAGCCTCACACACCAGAGGACCCAGATCCCTGAAATGCTTTGACTGGGGACATGGAGGGAGGTTTGGATGAGCGGGCAGCCTAGAAACGTGGACCCCAACTTCTCCTGGAGGGTCCAGCAGGGCGCCCTGAGTCACCAGCAGTTGGATTCAGAGTGAGGACAGGCCCCTTGCTCCTGCTTCGCAGGCCCAGGGACAGAGGCCAGAGGCTGTGCAGGTCAGTGTGCACCCTGGCTCCTGCCCAGGCGGGCCACACTGGGAATGTGGCCACAAACATATCTCCTTTCCAGCAAGGAGGAGGAGGTGTGGAAGAAGAAAATACCTGGAAATGTAAAGATTCCATTTCCCAAATTGCCAGAAGTTTGGAAAGGGGAGAAACGATCAATTAATGATAAAGAAAACATTTCTTACACGAAAAGGAAGTTGGACTGTGTGTGATGATTGATACAGTCACATTTCCAGGTTTCCCAAGGCTGTGCCTGAGTTCCTTTACGGCCTTTAAGAGAGACATACCTTTCTAACCATCTTGTTAGTAACCAAGGTGACAAAACTCAGGATCAAGCAGATGTGCACAGAATAGACAATGGTTCTATCCTGTGTGTTACAGACTTAATGCCTTCTCTTCCCGGAGAGCATCGCGCAGTGATATTCCATCCTGGAAAATCAGCTCGACCATTTTCCTTTTTTTTTTTTTTTTTTTTTTCAGATGGAGTCTCACACTGTTCCAGGCTGGAGTTCAGCGGTGCGATCTTGGCTCACTGCAACCTCCACCTCCTGGGTTCCAGTGATTCTCCTGCCTCAGGCTCCCAAGCAGCTGGGACTACAGGCGTGTGCCACCACACCTGGCTAATTTTTGTACTTTTAGTAGAGATGGGGTTTCACCATATTGGCCAGGCAGGTCTTGAACTCCTGACCTCGTGATCCACCCGCCTTGGTCTCCCAAAGTGCTAAGATTATCGGTGTGAGCCACTGTGCCTGGCCCAGCTCGACCACTTAAACATTTCCAGTTACATGATTTTGTGATATTCAATACATATGAAATTCCTATAAAATAATTGTTATTTCTCTCATTTTGCTTAGAAACGTCAGTAGCATGGCTGGCCGGGCTGGATTCCTCCTGGTCCCTTACTACCTCTTTCTCTCTACCTTCTCCTTTGAGCCTTAGCTCTCCATGCCAGCCACACTGGCCTCCTTCCTGTTCTGGAACATACCGGGCAACCTGCTGCCCCAGAGCCTTTGCACTGCTGTTCATCCCCTTTGCCTACCTGGATTCCTCCCTTAACATCCTTAAGACTGGCTTTTACAATTTCTACTTGGAAGGAATAACTAGCAACACAGTTCAAGCACATAATTCAAGAATGAGGTCCTCTTTCACCATTAGTTTTCTACGTATTTCAGGAAAACTAAGTCAAATGAAGCCTAAACTCTAAAGATAGACCTAAACGCTCCACCATGTTTTTAAAATTATGCAGGCTACAAGTAACTGCACACAGTTGGCTGGAGCCCATTTATTAAACGTGCACTTTCCTCACCAGCAGGCTAAGAGGACATCAGGGCGCCTGTACACACCGAGCCCTCACCTTCCCCAAGCTCTTACACCCTCAGCACAACCCATGCCCTCAGCTCTTTCCTGTGAAGCCAGAATCTCTATGAAACAAATGGAATAATACATTGGAATAACACATTTTCTGCACATTTTTTCTGATTTCTATAATTTTCATTTCCAAGTTAACTGAAGAGTGAAATTGATTTGTTTGATAAGCCGATAGTTAGCAGGTCCTACAGTTAACCGTAATGCACGGGTCACCCCGCCTCAAGGCAGAGTTCAAAATGAGCAGATTCAGCGTTTAGTTTGTCAGAGGGGAAGACTTTGTCTTTTTTTAAAAATGAAGGCTCTGTGTTACCCAGAAGATACAGAATCAGGCAGGAGCCAGGCTTGCCAGGACCACATCCTCTCTCTACAGACTGGGAAAGCTTCTCCAACAGCAGGAGCCAGGCTCTACGGCGGGGCAGGCATATACGTGGCCTACCATCTTCGGGCCTCAGATTTTCCATTAAAAAACAGGGATAACAACAAGATCCAACCCTACGCATAGGTTATCGGGATTCAATACCATTTTTAAATGTCTTAAAATTATAAGGTACGCTACGAACGTAAGTTTTTAGAATAAGGCATGTCATTCCATGATTACAGACATGAGCTTTTGTTCTGCAGTTTATCCTGGAAGCATGTCCCAGTGGTTTCCCCAACCTCAGTGACAATTCAGTGTCTTCATTCCACTAGATCACTACTAGGTCCTTTCCAATTTTATATACTTTTGAGGAAGAAATCTGAGTTGACATATACTCTACCAAGTAGCCACCACCACCCAGGGATACCACCACGATGATGATGGAATTGATGGCCACAGTATGAAAGTTTTTAAAAGCTCTGCATATTGTTCCCAAGGACTCTATCTCCCTGACATACTGTGATACGTGAAGAAACGTCAGTAGCATGGCTGGCCGGGCTGGATTCCTCCTGGTCCCTTACTACCTCTTTCTCTCTACCTTCTCCTTTGAGCCTTAGCTCTCCATGCCAGCCACACTGGCCTCCTTCCTGTTCTGGAACATACTGGGCAACCTGCTGCCCCAGAGCCTTTGCACTGCTGTTCATCCCCTTTGCCTACCTGGATTCTACCCTTAACATCCATAAGACTGGCTTTTCCCCACCTTCAGGTTGCTTGGCTCAAATTTCCTTTTCCCCCTCTCCCTTTCCTGCTTCATTTCTAGAGCATTTCACCACCTGTAGTGCTTCATGTCCTAAATGCACAACAAAATTAAGTTTACTTCCTAGGTTTCAAAGGCAGACAGTTCACGGAAGACTCGCCCACTTTCTGTTATTCTTTTTAGCTTGAAAAACCAAATCTGTTTCTTTCTAGCCTATCCTTTAATATTGCTCAAATGGATGAAGTGGTTTTGAGATAATCTACATGTACTAATTGTCATCCTTGTAATGAAAACATGCAGAAATTTAACGGTTTGAATAAATTTAAAAATTAAAGGGAGATCTCACCATTTTTGCCATCGTCCTTTCTGCCTCCAACTTTCTATCTTTCTCAAACACCCCATAAGTAAAGTTCCTTTTATGTTGCTGCTGTTGTTCTTAAAAGAACTGTAAAAGGTGGCAGAAGCTGAGAATGACACAAGACTCATCTGTGACCAACTCTCCCATCAGCCTCACGGGTGGGTGACTTGGAGCTCTCCAACCCAATGGACTTCCTTCTTTCTCCTCCACTGGCCACCACCATGGTGGGCAGGGGGGCCAAGAGTGGGAAGCAGCCCTTTGAGCCGGGGGGGCTGTGGTTGGCAGGAAGGGAGGGGCTTTCCTGGACAGGCCAGGGATGCCTGTACAAAGAATGAGATCAATACTCTTAACGCAGGCTTCGGGGCCGCCTACGAAAAGGAGCCAAGAAACCTAACAATGGGGAAGTTTCTGGAATACTACCATTTATGACAGAGACTGAGCACAGAATGAAATACCAGGAGAGTTTGGCCGCAAGACCACCAAACAGCTCAGGGCAAGTTAACATCTAGGAATCGGGAGAGGAGCAGAATCAAAGCTACTATTTTTCAGAGAAGAAAACTCACAACCACCACCTCATCTGATGCACCCCAGGCTTGCGCAGGGGTGAAGGGGTGAAACATCTGAGTGGTCCCAGCTGTGAATGGGACCAGTACTCTGAATGTTTCAGCAAGGACATCCACAATTGCAGCAGAGACATCCCATGAAACATGCCATTCTCTGTGCTCAGCCAAGATTGCCTACAGGGTGGACACTTACGAAAAGGATCAGAGGGGCTGCCCAGAAAATGGCACATGGTGGGATGCTGCCAAGTTGACTCTGAAGGCACCTAGGGGACAGAGGCCCGACTTCACATTTCTTCTGCATCTCCCAGGACATCTACTCTTGCGCTGACACACGCTGAACTCTCAATACATTGATTGTCTTAAAATATCAACTATGTTCCGCCTTTTGGAAATGGCTGAAGACCCAGTGAATTCTAAACAGTCCAGCTGACCTGGACAGACCAAGACTCACACAGATGAATGCATATCACTCAGACTTGTTCTAAGAACTTAATTAAATGCTCCCTGCTGGTAAAAGTTGGACATTTTATTGCAGTGATTGTTTCATCTGGAACTAGGAACACTGATAAGCTAAGCTGCAAATAATAGTAAGATGGCAAACTGAACCAAGGTGTGTCCTTTCTACTGGACCACTGAAACTTTCATCTGTCCCCAAACACCAAAATGCCCTTATATGTGGAAGCTACAAAACCTTTAGGAGAAAATTACCATTTAAAAAACTTGTCAAAACAAATAATCTCAACAATGTCTGCAAATTCATTGATGCTTACATCTAAAGGGGTTTTGTGTAGCATTTGTATCTAGTATTTTCATACAGTTCAATATTAAAGTTCCAATTTTTTCTCTTTTGCCTTATCAGCCAGCTAAATTCAAGTTAGTTTTCTGAAACTGACTGCAATTAAAATAAATTTACAATCCTGGATTTATAATACATTAAAAGAGAAAAAGAGATTTGATACTTTTGCAACTAATACATTTTGCTAAAGCACACTCAAATATACTTTCAGTTGAACTGTACACTTAGTAGATGTCTACTTGACAACATAACAAAAGTTATTTGTACAAGTCTCCGCACACTCATCTGATATATAGAACTGGAAGAGGGCATGGGTAGCTCATGGATTTGTTTTCTGTTTCATTTGTATATCTAAAATGTTATTGTAGGTCGTTTTTACGCAGGAAGACAAAAAAAGTGAATACCTACTATCATACCAGAACAAAACTGAAGCAAAGCACTTTAGTCATTTATTTTTTAAAAATGCACCCAAGGTGTGGGGTAAAAAACTGACCCCAAGACTCTACTTTTCCAGGAATTTCTGCCGTCTGGGAAGTTCAGAAACCCTGCAATGTCCACAGTAAACCAGGGTCCCAGTATCTCCACTTCTGACCTCTTCAAATAAAAACAGTCTCCGCTCAATACACTCTAATCCATGACTTGCTTAATCCTGCTTATTGCCTGGAGTTTCTAAAGGATTATGTGCATGGTTTTTAAATTTAGTAAGGAAATTCTGGCCTATTTCCAAAACTTTTCTCCCTGCTTCACAATTCCCCTTACTTATCCATCCATCTGAGTATGGGATGTCCCGAACAAAGAAAGGAGGGCAGAGAGGCCCACCTGGCATGCGCTGGGCCCAGGCAGCGCAGGGCAGTCAAGGGTGAGGGTGGCCACTGAGATGATGGGATCAGGGGCGGCTTCTACCGAAGACCTGGGAATTCACAGGATCAGATGGTCCTTGACTTCAGTCCCTATTTTCAGTGGCTTCACAGCACAGAGCAGTGCAGATAGCTGTATGCTCTTCCCCCCAGGTCCTCTGCAGAAGGCAAAAGTTCCCAGAGTCACCAAACCTTGCTGGGGAAAGGGCTTCTGGCCTATTCATGAAGACCCCCAGACCACACGTCTGGATCAGTTTTCCGGACTAAATTGGTGGGTGCTCAACAAACCCATCACTGCAACACAGGGTGCTGGGAATGTGGCTTTCTTCTTAACCTGGAAGGGGGTCTGTAACCCCATTCACCCCGATAGCAAAACTGCTTTCCTGCTTTGCTCATTCAACCAGCTCTCCAATCTCACCTGCTGTCTGGTGAGTCACGGGGCTCACCGCTGGGGGTGCTGGCCAGGAAAGAGGTACTCTCTCCTGATGCTGAGGGGCCTGACAGCTCACACAAACCAAACACTGCACTGCCCACAAGAGTTTCAGGCCACAGGTTTGCCTATTACATGTTTTAAAGTGTGAATATCTTAAGAAATTTTATGGGTTTGCTAAAGTGTTTCTTTCTGCTTTTGAAAGTGATGTTATAGTCACGTCTTTAGAAAGACGGCAGCTTCTGTGAAATTAAATTTGTATGAAAACTATTTATCTTCATATAAAAATCCAGCTAAATGATTTTTTCCCTGAGAATTATAAAAAAGAAACAATAAACAACAAAGGCTGTTAAAAATAAAAAGGCACTGACGAAATACTCAAAACCGCAGAAGACAACCACCTAGCAATGACTGACTCGTTACTTATTGGTCCTCAGGCAGATTCTAAATTGGTTAGTTTTCAAATAAACTCATTAAATAAGTTAATGACTCATTTCTTAGCAAAATGCTAATGGACTTATCCATAATGGGGAATATATGATATTTCACTTATAGAACAAGCGCCCGTCTTAGAGACACAGAGAGCAGTGACTGAACGCACCCACTGACTCATCAATCACTGTGTCACCCCCCAGGCTGAACCTGTTACACAGAGCAAAGACTTCAATTCTGCTAGATAATGTAGGCCTTTAGATTTCACTTATCCCAGTAACTTTGTTTCCTTTTCTTTAACAAAGTGAATACATAACCATTTGAAAATATTTGCCAAATCTTCTCCCCGCTCAGTAAACACTGTCCACATAGTCATGAACAGCCATATTTCTCTGATTTATAACACGTTTCTTCATTTAGGAATTCAGCATTCTCTATTTCTGGCTTTCAGGGTATCTTTTAGTCTATGGATGAAGAAAGTTACTAAAATGTTCCAAAGTAAAAAGACTAATATCATTTCTACAAATACTACGTTGTTCTAAAGAGCATAGGCTGTATCCTGGGAGAAAGTTATTCATCAGGATACAAAGAACCAACTGAGATGTGTCATTGTTTGTATCACATTCTCCTATTCTTTCTTGATGATATCTACAAACAACTCTACCACTAATTAAATCAGTGACCTTGACTAAGACTCCCAACCTCACACAGCCTCTGTTTTCACAACTTAAATAAGTTACATTCTACCAACAGTTCTCAACTCTTCGTTCTCAGAACACCCTTGCATATTATTTTCTTATTGTTACCACCTAAGTTGCAAGAGTTTTAATGTATTTGATGGTGGTGGTGGGGAGGTATCTTACCAAGTATCATATACTGTTTGCTTTACTAAGATGTAATCAAAGACAGCGAGAGGAATCTAAGTTTTCCACTTTGTCGACACATCTAGAGGTCCAGGAAGCATGATTGGAGTCCCCAGAACAGATCCATCACCAACTTAACAGTCAACTCTAAAATTCACTAGCAACATGACAGCCTTGAAAATAGCATCAAATACTAAACTCTCCAAACTGGTGGATGTAAAAACTGATTAAAATAAATAGAGGGCTTTCCTACCAGTCTTCCTCCTCAATTGTCCCCATTTTTCTTTGAATTGATACCAAGCTGAAGAAAAAGGGGTGGGGGGTAAGTAACTGCCACTCCAGCAAAATATTAACTTGAAGGCAAGGATCTAGAATAAAATCCTAATGTAATTATTGCATATGAGCTTCCCAAGCAGACAATATGACATTAGAGAACTGGGCTAGGGATACTAAGATGTTATGAGGTTGAACCGCACGCTCCTCCTTTTAGCTCAGTGATCTTGGGCAAGTCATCTGGCCTCTCCACACTGTAGGTTCTTGATTCCAAAGAATGGGGTTCATGGTGGTTCTGCCTATGCCACAGGATTTTTTGGAATATGGTACAATATTGTATATAGGAAAATGTCTTACCACTATAAAGGGAATAAAAACACCTTTTGAATTTTAACCCCAAGAGGATAACAGCAGACAGTTATCTGTCCATATTGATCAGAATAATGGTACATTATCATTGCATTCAACTTCAATAACATTCTTTCAAAATCTTCAGTTGCCACTTGTCTGCCAAGTTGTGGGATTATCTGTTACACTTATACTTTGGAGGCCAAAGATTGACTTATTTAAGTCCATAGAATGCACAGAGAAAGCACTAAATCATAGTCTTAAATATTAAAGATTAAGCATTAATACTATGCAAAAGAATGAGTCTTTTTTTTTTTTGGAGACGGAATTCCATTCTTTGTTGCTCAGGCTGGAGTACAGTGGCGTGATCTAGGCTCATTGCAACCTCTGCCTCCCAGGTTCAAGCAATTCTCCTGTCTCAGCCTCCCGAGTAGCTGGGACTACAGGTGCACGCCACCACGCCTGGCTAATTTTTGTATTTTTAGTAGACACGGGGTTTCACCATGTTAGCCAGGCTGGTGTTGAACTCCTGACCTCAGGTGATCCACCCGCCTCGGCCTCCCAAAGTGCTGGGATTACACGCATGAACCACCACGCCCATCCAAGAATGAGTCATTCTTAACATAAACATAAGTATTTTAAGGTAAGAAAATCACACAGTATTTGTAAAGTAACAAAATCACATAGTATAATGAACTATATCATAGTATCTGTTTTTATGCATTGAAAACAATTGAAATTTCATACCACACCGTAATAACGGACTCAAGTATTTGTACTAACTGTATAGGGGTAAAGTAACAGTAGACTAAGCTTAAGTTATAAAGTTTCAACACGAACAAAGAACACACCATTAATACTTGAATTTCGGTTATAGAGAAAAATATCAAACTGAGCCTCCCGTAGCATCACTGAATGAGATATTATGGAACCACACATACATACATATATACATACATACACATACACACACACACACACACACACACCAGCCCCAAATATTTATTTTTGGAAAACCCGATACTCTTTAAAATGAATATTAAAAGATCCAGCATTAGGCCAGGTGTGATGCCTCACACCTGTAATCCCAGCACTTTGGGAGGCCAAGGCGGGCGGATCACGAAGTCAGGAGATTGAAATCATTCTGGCTGACACAGTGAAACCCTGTCTTTACTAAAAATACAAAAAATTAGCAGGGCGTGGTGGCACGCACCTGTAGTCCCAGCTACTCAGGAGGCAGAGGCAGGAGAATAGCTTGAACCCGGAGGTGGAGGTTGTAGTAAGCTGAGACTGAGTGACAGAGCGAGACTCTGTCTCAAAAAACAAACAAACAAAAAAACCCAGCATTTACAGGGTGCAATGCATGTGATCACTTATCTTTAAAAAATATATTGTGGGTCAACATATTGGATCAAATATTCCAAATTTCAATAAAAACACAGCAAGCAAGGAATATTTTATAAACCTTGTGTATACAGATATAAGACGTAAGAAAACTGGACAAAGTTTCCAAGGTTTCACCTCTACCCACTCAAGTTTTACAGTGTCTTTGGACACATAAAAGTGACTCTATACAAACTTAGTATTTTTCTAGTCTAATAGAAAATTAATCAGAACCACCAAATTGACTATTTTATCATTTGTAAACATGTAACCTATAAGTTTTAATCCAATCTATTTCGGAATTCTTATGTAATGAATTCACTTAAGTAATAAAGCTATAACACACAGAAGCATCTTGCATTATTTGCACCTACAGAGCAAAATGCTGGTATACAACATATACTCCAACTCTCTCTATACTAATCTTCACCTATGCATTTTATTTTAGCACCCACTTAATGTTAGTCTCTGTAGCTATCTTGAAAGAAACTAAAATAAATAGCAATCATCAACCTCATCATCTCCTCCATGCCAAATGATGACTTCACTACTTTTCTTCAGAAAAGTCTAGCACTGAACTCTGTCTACAATAATCTACCTTAAGTGAGTCAGAATAACCACTGCAATCTGGAAGAACCCACTCAAACTAAATATAGAAACAGTGTCCCTATCTAAACTTGGACAGCATTATTTTCACAAAAACCATGATCTGACAGTTAGTATGTTTATAACCAATACTTTTGGACATTCAGAAAATTTTGTTTTCATTTGTTCATTAAAATGCCAACATTAAAATGTTTTGTTCATCTTGTATAGAAATATACATTCTGCTGTCATCCATACTAGAGAAATTAAACAGAGAATCCACCTGCATTACAGCTATCCAAATGCAGGACAGGGTGGCACAGCACTTTGCTTCACCCAGTGTTTTCCTCACTCTACTTGGCATTGCAGATAAAAGAATAAAGTTACATTTTCCCTTAAGTTTATAAGGTGAAATGGGAACACTTCATTCTGTGCTACTCCCCTAGAAAAAACCCAAAACAAACAAACAAACAAAAACCCCTTCTACTTGCCAAATCTGATACCAAAATTAACTAGCTCTTGGAACTATGCTTCTGAAGAAAATGCATTAGTGGGAATTTTAACAGAAAACCCATTATACTCATGCTGTTACTAAAACGTTTGCAAGTTCTTCTCTTCAGAAAAAAGAGTCTCATTTTAAATACTGATACTTCTAAAGAAAATAAAATATCAATTCTCTACTAAGATTCCTTTTGGGGGGTAGAAACACAAAAGAATCACACATTTTCCTACTATGTTTGATAAGCACAGTGCTACCATCAAAACTGCAGGAATGACCATCCTAATTAAATCAACCCCAAAGAATGAAACCCCAGACTAAACAAGGAGTAGTCAAACAACTGCAGTGTTCTGTTTTTCTTTCAATGCATTCAGCATTAAGAGGTGATTTTAAAATGTATATTCGAATTATACATTTTCATCTTGTCAACATCTCTTAATACATAAACAAGTCATAAAAGGTAATCAGAAGTTCAGTCTTAAAATAGTTTCAGAATTACCATACTGTTTTCCCTAATCGTTACTTTACTATGTAATTCAGAACACCACTTTGTTACAATCTGTTCATAAATATCTATGAACAGATTTTAAGTTCAATAAAGGGGGAAAACAATGGCTCTTGGGAGCCTGGAGTGGAGCTAGCAATGAAGCAGTAAAGGTAAGCAATTTTCAAGGTGCTGGCTCCATTTTCAGACTACACTGTTACTGTTCGTTTCAATGTAAGAGTACCCATTTACAAAAGTGTCTTTCCTGTATAGATGCATGGTTTCAAAGTAATAAGTATCAACAATTGGATTTATTAGCATCTTCCTTTAGAAGAGCTTAAAACACTCTTGATGTTTATGATCTCATTTGCCTTCCAGCAGCCTTGTGACACAGAAAGGGGAGGATTATAATTACCCCCATTTTACAGACAGGGAAAGTGAGAAGGAAGGATTAAGTGGCTCGCCCATAGACACACAATGACTCATTAAGATCAGCAACCAGAAACCTGGTTTCCTGATTCCTGGTTTAGTGTTCCACATACTATGCTTCCTTCTATGAAGTACTATTTTTGTAAAGGTTTCTCTTTCAATAAAGGAAACAGAACAAGTCACGTGACTTTCATTCACGAAAGCCGGTGTGTGTTTTCATTAGCACCTTAGTTGTCTGCTCCTGCGAAGAGGGCAGCAGCAGTGCATGCTATTATCTTCTTATGGCCAGAGCCAGCCAACTAAAGCAAACCAGCGCCCGCCACAGCAAACAGAAAGCTTGTGTGGTTTGTCAATCATCTCACTGGATTTCTGAATTTAGGAAAATTCTCTTCTTTACAACTTCAAAAGGCAAAACTTTTCAACATAAAAGTTGTCCCTTTGGAAACATGTCTCTTATCATTCTTTCACCGTAGGATAAGAATTGATAGTCCTTGTATCGAACAAAATTTAAATATGGATACTTTCAGTGGTAATTCTGATCTAATCTGTTTTATACATATATATATATGTGCCAATTTTAGAATAAAATCCCTAAAATCACTAAAGAGGAACACTAAAACAGCGTATTTTATGGCATTCATCAATCTACTATCCTAACACAAAAATACATAAAGTTAATTGTAAAAATCAGTTTTAAAGCGCAGGAAATTCAGTAGCGTATTTCCAATTCCCAAACAACAAAACCTAACAAATTGGTTAGAGTTTCCACATGCACACACACCAAAAACACATAAGTAACTTTAACTCACCCTAAAATAAGATGCATAATTTAGAGTTTGCTCTGGACTAATAAAAACAGAGGTACCTGAGATACACTTTTTAATTGGCTCTTGCATTGAAACCCCATCCCCATTCACAATTCTATTGTAAACAACTGCCAGACATGGCTGGAACCTTACCGCGCTGCTATCACTTATGCAAATACCAAACATTACCCAAGTAACCCCAAATTATTCTGCATCAGCATCACTAATGAGGTCTTCCCATGCAGAACAGGAGGAGCTCAGGGTGGAAACACAGGCCACTTCTAAGAGCTAGGCAGGGCAGGGGGCCGCCTAGTAAGTGCTTTCTCTACTTCATCTTCAAAGAAATGTTTTGCGAGTCTGCCTTCTACAAATCATTGCCTCAAAGGACACTTACCTACTGTGAACTCTGTATTTATGAGCATCACAAACAAATTTCTAGTGCATGTGTGAGTTAAATAAAGGTGGATATTCATCCCAAGTTCCTAAATGTTTCCTTTCTGTCTCAACAGACCACAACTTTGGTGCTACGTGGCCTAAGGTGACACTACTCTTTCCTATTCTGCTGTTCTCTGTGTTTAACTTACTTTACTAGAAACCCAGCGGGGCAGATATTTCCTTTTTTAAAATGTGGTTTGGCATATGGTGGACTGACTGCAGTTGTCTATTTCGATTTAAAAGAGTCCTTTTACTTCCTAGAAGAGGGTTCATCATGATACCCACACAAACTTCGGAAAAACAGCAGCCCTAATCATCTCTCATCTTTGTCCAGCAGCCATAGAACACAGGCTTCTGTTTGGACTTCAAAATCGAGAATCCTATGGCTGAAAGGAATTTTATGTTGGTGGGAAATCTTAAATGAAAGCTCAATCCAGTCTCTAAATAAACTTATCTCTTAGAGTTCAACATTTTCAGTAGCCTGAAAAGGGCACTGTCTCCTATTTGGACCCCAATTCTGAATGTATCAGCTTCATCAGAAAGGCCTTGAGTCCCTCCAGGCCTGTAGGCACAAATTCCAGCTTATGGCCCCTGCTATGGCAGAGCCCACTGCTGGGGACCCACTTCCACCCACTCCAGGTTTGTCCCACCAGCTCCACTGAAAGCAGGAAAAGGTGTTATGCTCTTAGGCTGTTTTCTGATTAGAATCAGATTCTGGCAAGATGTAGTTTACTTTCATGTTCACACTAGCATATACCCATTTGTGCAGACCATAAATATGTGTGTGTTTCCCCACTCAATTATACTGCTGCTGTGTTTATAATGGTCTGTGTCTTAAAGGCAGCTATTCCTTCAACTTTCTGACACACTAGCAATAGTGTATAAGTAACTCCAACCGAAGTGACCTTGAACTGAGAATCACTGTTCATGGGATACATTCTGGCGACTTCCAATGATTTAACTGGATGCTGAAGCACCACACTCCTGATAATTCTCTGTGACTCTTTTCATCTTCTAGTCTACGGTTTTAATAAAGGAAATAGCTTTTCTCTATTACACTGGAATAACAGGGTATTCGCCCCACAGCTATAATTTTAAATCCCATGGACCAACAGTCCTAAGTATACTATAAAACAGATACTAGATTTGGATAGCACTAAACTGGTCTATTTAAGAACAAAAGGCTGCGAATCCCCAGCCCACCTTGATCCTCATCTTATGACCCTTGAAGACTGTTTACACCTTAGGCTCACATCTAGTCCAGCATCCAAATTTTACTATATGTTTCACTGTTCCCATAAAGCCTCTATCCTGCTAGGAACCCCACAAAGAAAACAGCTACGAAATTAAATAAAGTCTCCCGAATTGAATATTCACCTTTCCCTTTCATCTCCCCCACCCAAACACCATTCAAAGTTTAGACAGTCAGAATGCACCACCAGCTGCAAAGTCAGACCAGCTCTGTCTCCTCACGGATATTTGATGAGCACACGAAGAACAATACCAGCACCCTCCTATCCAATTGTTCTTGAAAAGACCTGTGTTTTTTTGTCTTTCGCTGTTTTCTCCAAAGCACTGATTGTAAATCCTGGCTGCACATTCAAATCATCTGGACAACTCCAAAAAACGCCCGTCCCTGCCTCCTAGCCATCTCATGTTTCACTTCAATGTGTCTTGGCGTGAGGCCCCATAGGTACCTTTTGATTCCTCCCCAGGTGAGTCTCATCTGGGGCAGGGTCCTCAGAGGGTGGTCCCCCAGCCAGCAGCGTCGTCATTATGTGGAGACTCACTAGAAAGGCACAGCCCGGGCCGCGCCCCAAAGCTGCAGCATCGGAAACTGCGGGGTTAACACAGGCCAGAGATGCATGTTTCAGCAAAGCCCGCCAGGTAACTCCCACATAGGCTCAAGTTGAACACCACGGCATTAGGCTGTGTGCAGCCTTCTTACCGTTTCACCCTTCAGAGAAAAACAATGCCTCCGCTGGAAAAGCTCCTACAGTTTATGTGTAACGTGGAAATAGTTAACTGTCGTTATTAACAGCCATCAAAATGGATGCTCATTTCTTAAATGACTTTCAGGTCTGAACCTTCAAGCTCACCAAGAATCAGGCGGAGCCCAGCTCCGGGAACACAGAGAAAGGTGAAAGCTGCAGCTGCGGGCAGCGGTCCGGACCCGCAGGTCCTCCCGGAAGAACGCACCCAGGCCCCCAGAGGAAGACAGTCGGGTGCCCCACGGCCTCTAGCGTGGCCGGTCTGGGAGAACTTCCACTGTGTTAAGGGACAGGGGACTGTGGGACGCACAGAATGGGGGAATGGGTGGGGCCTCAAAAAATCAGTCTCCCTCCCACGCGGAAAACGTCATTCAACTCAAAGACGAGTGTTCTGGCAAGTTCTCTGAGGGAAGAGAACAAGGCAGCCCACAGAAAAACAAAACAAGGAGCCAGAGCCAGGCTGTTGGCTTCTGGGTCAAGGTCCCAAAGAAGTGAGAGCAGTGAAACCCAAGAGGCTCCCTCACCGCCCCACCCCTGCTTCCCGCCAGACGCCCAGGCAAAGGGCCTCACCTTTCACGATGGTGGCCTCCTTCAAGTGGTGGGACAAGAAGTCAATGCTAGCGTAGGTGTTGGCAGGGGGCAGGGCACCGGGACCTGGCCCCCCGCACCCGCCGCCGGTGCTGCCGACGCCCACAGCGCTGATGAGACCCCCGAGGCTTCGGGTCCGACCCCAGGAGTTCTTGTCTCCCGGCTGAGGAAGCGGCGACTGCGGCTGCGGCTGCGGCTGGGGTGGCAGCCCGGGCTCCTCCCTCACGTCGATGGCGATGTAGTTGAGACCATTTTGGAAGCCGGCAGAGGTCTCTCTGCGCATTGGCGATCCACCGCTCCCAGGACAACCGACCAAGCCCCCGGGCTGACCCGGGGTCCAAGGCCGGCCCTGCGGTGCCAAAGGGGGCGCTGGGAGCGCCGGCTGCAACTGTCTGGGGGAGGTGGGCGGCTCGTCGCCCCCTCCAGGGACGCCGCCCACGCCGCCCTCGCTGCTTTTCCTGAGAGACACATTTTCCACGGAGGCCGAGTTGTGGCGCTTGGGGTTGTGGGCGAAAGACGGGGACACGGGGGTGACCGTCGTGGTGGAGGAGAAGGTCTCGGAGCTGTGGCGGCGGCGGCCCCCCTGTGGGTCTGCGCGGATGACCTTGGCGCCGCGGTGCGGGTCCGGGGGCTGGCTGGCCTGCAGGAAGGCCTCGACCCCCGACACCTGCTCCATGAGGCTCAGCCTCTTCACGCCCGACGTCGGGCTGGCCACGCGGACAGCTTCTGGCTTCGCGGGGGCCGCGATGGGTTGCGGCGGGGTGGCGGCCACACCGAAAGCCATCTCGGTGTAGTCACCATTGTCCCCGGTGTCCGAGGACGAGGCGGCGCCTGGGCCCTGGACGGCGGCAGCGGCCGAAGCAGGGGGCAAGCGGTACAGCTCCCCGGGGGGCGGTGGCGGCGGTGGCGGCTGCTGGGACGACGACGGGGATGCGGACGGACGCGGGGGCAGCGGCGGATACGGGGAGGAGGCCTCGGGGGACAGGAGGGCGTCCAAGGAGCCTACGGGGTGGCCGCTCCGGGCGCCCGGCTTGGGAGACTTGGGGGAGCTGAAGTCGAGGTTCATGTAGTCAGAGAGCGGGGAGCGCTGCCGGCTGTCGCTGCTGGTGCCCGGGGTGCCTGAGCCCAGCGACGAGGCCGGGCTGCTGGCAGACAAGAGCGAGGAGGACGAGGCTGCCGACGCCAGCAGGGGAGGCGCGGGCGGCGACAGGCGGGCCCCGGGCTCGCCGAAGTCGATGTTGATGTACTCGCCGGGGCTCTTAGGCTCTGGCGGCAGTGGGTACTCGTGCATGCTGGGCAGGCTGGGCAGCCCCTCCAGGGACAGGCGCGTGGGCCGCACAGCCCGGCCGCGCTGGCCCAGGAAGCCCTCGGGACGGCCGCCGCTGGGTCGCAGGGGCGAAGGCACTACGGGGTGAGGGGGCTGCGTGGGGCCGGCCCCGAAGGCGCTGGCCGCCTGGCTGGGGCCTGGCGTGGCCTGAGGCTCCAGCCGCTCCTCCTCCAGGATGCGCCCCACGGGGGAGCTCATGAGCACGTACTGGTCGCTGTCCCCGCCGCAAGTGTAGGGGGCCTTGTAGGAGCGGGGCAAGGAGCTGTAGCAGCAGCCAGGAACGCCCCTGAGCGGCTCCCCGCCGGCGTGCAGGGCTGCGGAGAAGAAGTCGGGCGGGGTGCCCGTGCTGACCGCGTCGCTGGGGGACACATTGAGGTAGTCCCCGTTGAGCAGCAGCTTGCCGTCCGCGTGCTCCATGGACAGCTTGGAGCCGCACCACATGCGCATGTACCCGCTGTCCTCGGGAGAGCTCTCGGCGGGCGAGTTGGCCTTGTAGCCGCCCCCGCTCGCCGGGAATGTCCTGCCCGCCACAGAGGTGGGCGCTGGCCCCGCAGGCCCCGCAGGGGGCACGGCAGCGGCGGCAGCAGCGGCGGCGGCCCTGGGCTGCAAGATCTGCTTGGGGGCGGACACGCTGGCAGGGCTCATGGGCATGTAGTCATCGCTCCTGCAGCTGCCGCTTCCACTGCCCGCGAGGGCCGCACCGGGCGTCATGGGCATGTAGCCGTCGTCTGCACCCAGGTTGCTGCTGGAGCTCCTGTGGGAGCCGATCTCGATATCTCCGTAGTCCTCTGGGTAGGGGTGGTAGGCCACCTTGGGAGACGACGCGGGGCAGGACGGGCAGAGGCGGCCTGCGCTGCCCGAGAAGGTGGCCCGCATCAGGGTGTACTCATCCAGCGAGGCGGAGGAGGGCTGGGGCACCGGCCGCTGCCGGGCCGGCGTGGTCAGGGAGTAGGTCCTCTTGCGCAGCCCTCGGTCCAGGTCCTGGGCTGCGTCTCCCGACACCCTGCGGTAGGGGCGGCCACAGTGGCTCAGGGGCCTGTCCATGGTCATGTACCCGTAGAACTCACCGCCGCCGCTGCCGTCTCGCGGCGGGGGCGTTTCCGCGATGGACTCGGGCGTGTTGCTCCGGTGACTGCAGAAGGCGCGCAGGTCGCCGGGGCTGGAGCCGTACTCGTCCAGGGACATGAAGCCGGGGTCGCTGGGGGAGCCCGAGGCGGAGGCGCTGCCGCTGGAGGGCCGCTGGCCAGGGCCGTGGTGCAGTGGGTGCGGCAGGGGCGGGTGCGGGCCCGGCGGCGGCGGGTAGGAGCCCGAGCCGTGGCCGCTGCTGGACGACAGGGAGCCAGGGCTGGTGGCGGCCGGCGGCGAG
>NW_016804423.1:2734321-2751222 GCF_001698545.2 Rhinopithecus bieti
GGGGCGGGGCGGGCCACGGCGCGCAGGGCCCTTCCCTCCCGCCTCGGACTCAATTAATTGGGCTTGAGCTTCCGCCGGGGAGGGGGCGCCGGGCGGGGCCGCGGCGGGGCGGGGCGGGGGATCTGGATCGGTGGCGGGCGCTGCGGCCTCGCAGGGGAAGCCTGGGCGGCGAGCTGGGCCCTGCTCTCGGGGCGCGGGGTCCCCATTCTGGGCGAGGGCGGCCGCTCCCGCGCTCGGGGTGAGCGCGCCCCCTCCCCGTTCCCAGTCCCCGTCTCGGTCCCCCGCAGCCGCTGAGCGCAGGGAGGTTCCAGGGCCCGCGGCCGCGGGTTCGCGAGCCCAGCGCTCCAGATCGAGAGCGGCGCGCGCCCTTCCCTGGAGGACAGCGGGGCTGCGAGGGTCGCAGAGGGGGCGCCCGTGTCCCACCCGCTCGCGGGCGCCTTACGGGGCGTCCTCTGCACCATTCACTTGTCAGCTTCTCGGGAAGTTGAAATCGCATTTGGGAGGTAATAGGAGAAAGAGATTGGGGACGGCAGGCGGAGAAAGTGCGGTTTCCATAGCGCCAGGGAGATGGCGGGCCCGCGAACCAGCGGCCCCGGAGCCGGGAGACCGCGCGGGCGTCTCTCCAGCCCCCGCGGGAGCGCCCCCTTCCTTCCGCAGGGGCGTCCTCTCCCTGCGCCGCTGCAGGAGCCCCCCCTTCCTTCCTCGGAAGCGTCCTCTCACCACACCGCTTCAAGAGCCACCCTTTCTTCTACAGGGGCGTCCTCTCCCCCTCCGAGGCAGGAGCCCCCTTCTTTCCGCAGGGGCGTCCTCGCCCCCTCCGAGGCAGGAGCGGCCCGCGCCCAGCGGACGGGCAGGTGGGCGGGCGTTCACTACCTGTGTGCGCGTTGCGGGCGGTGATGGCCAAGTTGGACATGCCGTTGGAGCACTGCTTCGAATTCTGATATCTGCGGGGCTTTTGTGACTTGCAAAGCCTATAGCAAATAAGCATCCCTACAATTGCATCTCCTCAATGACCAAGTCAGGGTGAGGGTAGGGCTTCCTGAGTTCAGATCCCAGCGGGCTGCCGATCCTGCACAACGAAGAAAGCTCGACAAAACCGGCCTTGTCTGTTTATTTTTTTTTTAAATTATGTCTTCATGAAATAATTTACAGCAATAATTTGCCTTACAATATTGGTTGTTTTTAAGTCCCGGATGTTTACTTTTGGATGTCCTGTATAATTCATAGAAGTGTTTTAAATGTAATAAAGTCTTAATCTAAGAGAAAATAAGATTGTAATTTTTGAAAGGGTGATACATATTTTAATATATTTTTGTAACAAGTGACTTGAAGATTGTGTTGGCTAATTTTATGTGCCAAGAGAGCCCTGACTAGTACAAAGATTATGGCGTTTTTATTTTTAGCACGTATACGTTAGGATTATTGATTAGTAGCCTGAATTTGGGAAGAATAATCAGTGTGGCAAGTATCACACAATGTGCCTCAAAGAGATGTGTTTAAAGTTGATCTTCCATTTTTAAATCATACCTTTAAAAAATAATACCTCAAGAAATGCCATTTTAAGTCTGTGCACCTGTATGTGTACGTTTGTTTATATAATAGATTGTGTATGATTGTGTGTGTATCGGTATGATTGTGTATGATTGTGTGTGTTGGGGGCCCCACCTTTATGAACATTATGCTTCGGCTTTTAGATCTTCTTACCTTTTTTTATGTTCACAAATGTTGCCTAGCAATATGTCTACTCAGGAAAGATGAAGGGATTCTTATCTTGGAACTTAAAAAAAATGTAGTATAGTTCTATTGGCTTTGTGATCACTTACATCCCACTTTTATGAGGATGTAAATGGGCCACCTCTACGTTCCTGTATGTTGTCAACCATCAGTAGACAATGCTAAAGGAACCACCACTTTTAAAGATCATGTCATGGTTTCTTCTGAGAAAGTATATTTTGCAATTTTTTTTCTTTTTCATTTTGACTTTTAATATGAAGTTACATTTTCATATCTGTGTTGAACATTTACTTGCTGTGCCCGTCACACGTTAGCAAGTGTCATCTTTTCCTGTTTGCTTGTTTCTTGGGGGCATCCTAGTGGTAAAGGCCAGTGTTTTTAAGGTATCAGCAGCTCTGGATTGGCAGTTAGCACTTTCCCCATGTATTGCCTCAGTTACCAGACTGGGGACAAAAGAGAGAAGGTTAAAGAATTATCACATATCCGTGGTATTCTGTCATAGAGAGTATACATTTCCTACAGCAAACTGGAAATTAATTGCAATTCTGCAGTTAGAACCTCTAAATACAAATGTGGGTGATACAATTTCAATTCTCATTGAGAGTCAGCCCATGAAACAAGCCGACAGTAAGAAACTGTATGATTAGAAGTATCCCAGTCCTCTTCCTCAGCTGAGGAACTTGTTTTCGTTCCCTCTTTCTATTGCCAGATAAGCTATTTATTTCTTTAAAGCTTGTTCTACACCTTGTGATTTTCCAACTGTTCTTCCATACTTTTTCAGCAAAAGTCAGCTGATAACATCTGCCAACATGCTCTGCACGCAGGACTGGCTGGGGCTGGCATGGCCTCTTGCCAGCAAACAGCCTGGTTGAAATTTTTTCTCATGGTCCAAGATCTTTCCTTGGAAGCTTTCTTTCCTTTCACGGCTAATAAAATGGGGATATCTTTCAGCAGGGATTTTTTTCTGTTTGTTTGTTTGTTTTTTCTATTTTTAACAGAATCATATGTAATAATGATTATTTTATTAGAAGTCTTCTGAAATAATTACTTTTCAAGAAAGAGTCAATTACATAAAAGTGTAGAGATTTAAAAATACGTTACAGGTTCACCATATAAATACTAGTAGCACTACCAGTAATGAACATCACTAATTCTTTTCTTTGTTTCATATAGGAGAGGCAAGTATGGGAGGAGAAAGGTGGATAGCATTTTATTGCTTGTCACATTGTCTTTCTTTTTTTAGTTATTTGCCCTGTAGGTGTTTGACAGTAGTTTGTATTTAGGTGAACTCAATCTAAAAACTAAGCAGATTAAATTGAATGCTATATAACTAGTTAGAATAGCTTTAATTTAAAAGGTGTTTTAAGAGGGAAAGGTTTTTAACTTCACAAGTTTCTGTCAAAGGATATATTTAATCTTTAAAATGAGTGGCACCGTTTCATTATATTTCATTTTATTAGATAATGTTGTTCAGTAGCTCATTTGAGAAATTCCATTCCTCTGATGAATGAACTGTGGACAGACTTTTCCTCATCTAGGATTTATAAGGAGACTTCTTGCACTTTACCAGCAAATTTATTTGCTAAATGTTTCAACTGAAATTTCTCAAGAGTTTTGTAACTTGCTAAGTCTGTGTATGTGCAACAGAATGACTTACAGGAGAGAATGTAACTGCTGTTTGGATCATTTGCTATGTGCAGCATTGCAAACATTTAAAGTATCAGGATGTGTTAATGGAATTGATCAGCCCCTTGGAAATTATAAAGGCTTTCTACTTGAGTGTTTATTCTTCTTGTTAAAATATGGATCAGTCTCTTTCCTAAATGTTCAGTTGATGAGGGAGGATTTTCTAAAATAAATGATTATTTAATGTGCATATAGGATAGAACAAACTACTGTAACTTTTAAAAGTCTATCAATTAATACTGTTTAGAAAATATGTTGTGGGTACAAATACAGCTAATCCAATGGTCGCAACATTTTCATTATAAATATAATTATGTTGAAGAAATACATAAATGCCCAATTAAAACTGACTGCAGTTAGGAGTTTAAAATTTTTATTAATATGCCTCTGGATTTTGTTGTGTTTGAATTTTGAGAATGTGTTTCTAGATTTAAGAAGCAACACAAGCTTTTTTTTCCAGAAGGCTTCCTGTTATTGAATTGGAAATGACACATTAATGACTGTATAACACTAGTAGATACTTTTAAAATGCAAGAGCATCTTCTTAGACCGTTACTTTTCCTTGGAATGCTTGGCACCTGTAATATAATACACCCATATTTTGCATGATGAAATTGGATGTCCTGTGTGTTACTTCATGTTGATATCCTAGCAGCCGATTGAAACGTTTTGTTTTTTCATGCCAGAGCAGAACAAAATTGTCTGCTTCTCAATCTGCACATCATAAGCAGATGACATTAAAAATGTCTCTAAGATGACACAGCTATATTTTCTGGGAGAGGGCGGGAGGATGCTCAGTGAGGGTGGCCCGGAGTGTCCTTGTACAGAGTACAGATGTTATGAAGCGGGGAAGATCAGCCTGTGTCCATTGATTCACGTATTGATTCCAGGAGCAAGCTCACCCTGTTTTATACACTGCTCAGGAGGTAAACAAGAGGAAGGTAGCCAGCCTGCTTTTTTGCCCCATGCTCTGCTGTTTGGTAGAACTGTATTATAGTCAGAAACCTTCCACTTTTCTGCAGTTGTTTGCATGCTGTTTCCAAGGCTAGCCCTCTGAGTCTGTTTTCTAAAGTTGTTTTGAAATTCAACCTAAAGATAACAGAGGAAATGTGACCCTCTCTTGTGAATGCTGCCACCAACTGGCAATGTTTCTTCCCAAGGCAGATTCAGGGTTCTGGCGTGAGTTGTCACAAATACAGTGGTGGTTGCTTTGAGAGAAAGGTGCTTACAACCTGACATAAATTTGCTTTGCATGAATCTTTAAGGAAATTCATAGAAGTAAGATTAAACAAATTTTGATAGTGAGTGACTAAGAGCAATATCAGATGACAGATGAGGAAAGAGAACAGTAATAAGTGCAATAATTTATTTTTTATGGTTGAATTAAATATCAAGCAAATATGTTCACATCTTCTAATGTAATTTATATCCCAATTTGCATAGTTACTTACACAGTTTAATAGAAATGTATATCACTGCCCACTTAAGAGTTTAGAAAACTAGCCAACAAAATAAAAACAAGAATCTAAATTCAGTATTATTTTAGAATGTTTACCTAATCCAACAAGTTATAATCAAGATTTGCTTGTCTGGCAAGCAAAGATTTTTTTTAATTGTATTTCTCCCCTACATTGACCTTTAGGTCTCAAATTCTTTTTGGGATAAGCCAAAGTCATCCCGAAAGATACTGAAAAGCAAAATTTGAAAAAGGAAGATAGGAAAGAAGACACACTCTGAAAATCACACATAACAAAAATGGCAATTAATCAGCATCAAATGTCACTATCTTTTTGATTGAGTAAAATTATTTGAACTTATGTACTCATTACTAATTTGGCAATTCTAAATTTACAAATGACACCTTCCTTCTTAACCGCTTTATTCTCAATCTTTAGGCATTGCAAATAGAAGATATTCAAGTTAGTCAAAGTGTTTTTAGAGCTGTTATTCAATGGAGTGAAGGGATCTGAAAACTTATTTGCTACCAAACATGTCGTTGAGGTGCTTTTATGGATGGGAAAAAAAAGTTGATATATAAAATATCAATAATAGTAATAGCTTGTGAGAGTAGTTTGTCAGTATACTCACAAAGATCATGAATTTGACTCTGACCAGTATGAGGGATAAGTAAAACAATTTTATAATACGTAATATATGATTATGACACAACTGAGAATTGAAGTAAGGTTTTTAAATTTTCTTTCTGAGTAATCTTCACCAACCTGTCCTCTGAGCCTCCATGTATATGCTATGTTTAAAAGCAATGATTAGCTATTTACACATGAATTTTCCATTTTTCCTTGTTTAAAACACTTTTGTCACACAAATAACATTAAACTAAAGTGACTTGAGGGAGTATGGATTAATGAGGTTCACAAGAAAATAAATAAAGCAACAACTTGTGAAATTTAGGGCAGATGCCATTTATTGCCATTTCCCGCTGACTGTTAAGTGGAGATTTCAGTTCAGATAAACACGTTCTAAGAATTACTACTGAAAGTGTAAACATCAGCCTGCATTTTAATATTTGCTGGTTCTTTAGTAAAAGTTTCAAATGTCAGCCCAAAGTTGTCTTGCTAAAAGAGAAAAAAAAGGAATTATATATTGAAAACATCTTAAACTTATATTTTATACAACAAAATTTCCTTTTAGGTAGTAAAAGTGAGAATTTAAAACATGATTCTCACTGCCATTAAAAGCACACAGAAAATGAAATAGATGGTATTTTGAGACTTGATACCTGTTTTATTTTGATAAACTTGTACCTAGTTTTAAAGTTTCTTCATACTAAAAGTACAACACAATTTCAAAATGGCACCCTTGTCTCTCACAATATAAACTTCAAAGGAAATTAATATCTAGTTCATCATTTTGCCCTGTTGTTTTAAATAGCATCATGTTTTAGTTACGGAATAATAGAAAAGTGGGCTCACCCTTTATTATGAAGGTGCATTTATGGCTTTTCAATTCAAAATATAAAATCAGCAAACATTGTTACTATAAAAATGTGCTAAATATTTGTTAAGCCTCAAACATATACTAAGAATTACCAAATCGTAGGTCTTTGCCCCATTAGCTTTCTATCTAAGTAATAAGGCACTATTTTCCTCAAATATTTCTTTCCTCAAGTATTTTTTCTTGTGTCTTTTGTTACAATATTGCCACACATAATTTGAAGATAAAAATTTCCATGTATTATAACCATCATCTGGCATTTTTTTTAACTTTCTTAGTGCTTAATTTTAATGTCTAATGCTGCAATTTTAGCTGCTTCTTTCTACTATATATAGTAGTATAGTAGAGAAAGTGACTTATCTTTGAGCTGAGGAAGTTTCACACAGTATCAAATATCACATCAGATTACATATTCAGGGAAATTCCAAGAAAAAGTGATATAAAGATAAGGTAAGAAGACAAGAATGGGCCAGGCACAGTGGCTCACGCCTGTAATCCTAGCACTTTGGGAGTCCGAGGTGGGAGGATCTCAAAGTCAAGAGATCGAGACCATCCTGGCCAGCATGGTGAAACCTCACCTCTACTACAAATACAAAAATTACCTGGGTGTGGTGGCGCACTGTAGTCTCAGCTGCTCAGGAGGCTGAGGTAGGAGAATCGCTTGAACCCAGGAGGCAGAGGTTACAGTGAGCCGAGATCCCGCCACTGCACTCCAGCCTGGCAAGAGTGAGATTCTGTCTCCAAAAGAAAAAAAGAAAGAAAGAAAGAAAAGAAAAAAAAGAATGGAACTCCATCTTGGTTAAACAGGTTTATCCTCTGATTGAAGTTATGTTTGCAGTTAGAAGACAGGAGGTAAATGAAAACAAGTAGAAGGGAAATTGAAGCAACCTTTGTTTTAATGTATCGATGTTAAATGTTAACATTTAAATTGATTTGCAAGTGATCCAGAGAGCTGTTTTCAGTGTGCCAGCTTCAGTGAGGTCTGCAGCACATCCACCTGTGACGTTAACTGTCTTCTAATGTGCTTCCACAGACAGCGGCATGCGTGTCATTCAATTCTTACTCAGTGTGCAGGCACAGAGTCACAAGTCTACGTGTTTAATATGACTGCATCCCCTGTCATTCATTTCCAAATGTTTCTTAAGTATTTGCCAGTTGTCTCACTGTTTTCCATTGGGTCTTTTTTCCTTGAAGTTCTTAAATGAGTTCGTTTTTCTAGTTTCTAAATGGTATTTGCAATCTCTAGCTAATTTTGTAAGAGGGAAAAACGCTTTTTTATCTCCTCGTGTTTCTTCACTAGATGGTGTTCCTGGTCATGGTTAGATTGTAATTTCAAACATAATAAGGCATAATTAAAACATTTTAGTGATCATAACCAAGGGCCCTTGACAAATATGGTACAGCCACTAAAAAACGGTTAGGGGTGCTTCAACTCAGTGCTTGCTTCCAAGTTATCAGCTCAACATTTCACAGGAAATGAAGACAGTAAATAAAGTCTCTAAATTTCATTTCACAGAAATTAGTTTTAATGAGTCAAATAGTAATTCTATTTCATTTATTTTTAGGTTGATTCCTTTAAAAGATAACGTTTTAGACTCGACGCTGCCTGGGTCAATAGTGTGAGGAACTATCTGTGTGGAGGAGAATAATACTCAATCGATGGTTCGTAGTTATGCTACGTGGTGGTAAATTCATTCTAACCCCAAGAAACGCTGGATTCTGTCAAATTTATCAACGTGTCTTAAGCATCTACTTTGTGCTAGATACTGTGTGATCCTGTGGACATCAAAATGCAAACCGACCACAACCACCCAGCTGTGTCTGCTGGGAAGGACCCTCCTCCATGCGTCTCTCCCGCTCCCACACCTCTTAGTGGGTCAGTTAAATACGCAAGACCCTGGTTTCGCTTTACTCAAGCCTTTTCTAGGGGTTGTGCTTCCAGCAAACCACACTAAAAGGTGTGGTCACATTCCAGAGCAAAGAACAGGCCTGCTTATTTCCTGCTGCAAAAATGGTGGATTCTGCAAGCCCTTTGTGTCAGCCGAAACACAACCCACTGCAGATGTGGCATCCAACAGGCCCCGCCCTGTTGCCCCGTGCTGCCTGGGGAGCAAGAGGAATAGAGGCAAGTCATGCTGCTTTCTGTGCCATGAGTCTCTGACTGGAAAGGCTTGCATCCTCTGCCAGCATCCACCTAACGGTGACAGGCTAACATTACTTTCTAAAGGAAAGGGAATAAAATCTCAGACCCTGACAGTGTGCTTAGGAAGCTCACAAATCGGTGAGAGGTGGAGAACCTACATGCACATAGCCAAATCAAAAGGCCAGTTGTATTTAGTGCAGAAATAAATCTAGATACAAAGGACAAAGCATATTATAAAGCTGGCAGTTTATTTCACTGGAGGATAAGATAGATGATTCAGTAAATGGGGTTGGCAGAGCCAGAAAATATACCTGTAGACACATAAAAGTTAGATGCCTATCTCCTTTCACTAAAATGTCAGGTGAAGCAAAAATTTAAATATCAAAACATGAAACCATAAAACCTAGTAGAAAAGTAAAGAAATATTGATAAATTTGACTTTCTAAAATAGGATTCTGTAGGGGGAAAACAGTAAAACAAAACAAAAACAGTAAAAACAAAGTTAAAGTACTAGCTGGAAGGAAATTGCAGCCAATATCATAGATGAAGTGCTAATGATGCTTATTTAATACTTGAAAAGAGTGCTATAAAAAATAAGAAACTAAAAACATTCTAAAAATGGGTGAATGACCTGAATACAAAGTTCACAATAATGAAAATGGATGCAAGAAAGGCTTAAATGTATGAAAGATTGCTTAACCTTTCTTGTAATAAGATGAATGCAAATGAAAACCACAGTGTGGTAGAATAGTTCACCTATCAGATTGGCACAGATC
The DNA here is from genome assembly GCF_001698545.2 of Rhinopithecus bieti. Classification (NCBI taxonomy): domain Eukaryota; kingdom Metazoa; phylum Chordata; class Mammalia; order Primates; family Cercopithecidae; genus Rhinopithecus; species Rhinopithecus bieti. Next base: position 2,743,616 of record NW_016804423.1, read on the forward strand.
AAGAAGTTTGATAACACAGTGTGTTTGCCAGAATGTTGGGAAACGGGTTCCCACCCAAGGCTGCTGGTGGTACAGACTGAACAGCATCTATGCAATTTGGTTGTATCTATCAATATGACAAATGCCTTATGTTCCCTGACCCACAATTTAATTTCCAGGAATTACTCATGTGGATGGGAAATGATTTCTTTGTAAGGGTCTTCGTTGCATTATTGTTAGGAATAGAAACTTATACACATGCTTATTACAGTACTGTCTTGTAATGGCGAAGGTTTGAATCCTATGCAACTGTTAACACAAACGAGGCAGCTCTGTTTATACTGACCCAGAATAATGTTTGACTATATAGCGTGAGGTGGGAAAACAAGCTTCAGAACAGTGTGTATGGTATAGTACAACCAATTTTTTTTTTTTTTAAATGTGTGGGTATGTGCACAGATACCCACTGCAAGTGAACTCACAAATATGACAACGCAAGGTGTCAACCTGGCTTCCTGGGGAAGGGACGGGTTGGGGAGAGGACTCACGTTTCATCATGTTATTTTTTGGACTTCCCGAATTTTGTAGCACACATATGTATTAAATATTTAACAGTGTAAAAATAATTAACTTTAATTTCTCAAGGCTCAGTAGCGCCTGGTGATGATTTGGGAGTGGGGGAGGAAGGGAGGACCTTCAGTGTGCTGCACTGTCACTGGGTGATGACAAGGTCTTCTCCTGAGATGGGGGAGGGAGAGTTAAGAGATTTATTTTGGACATACGAGGTTGGACATAACAGAAATATGAGAGAAGATGTTGCATAGGCTGTTGGTGAGGCTTGGAATGGAGATGTTAATTTGGGATTCATGGGCATCTAGCTGCATTTAAGTCCCTAGGATTTGCTGAAAGTGACTGTGAGAGATGAGATAGAGGGGAGCACCTGGGATTGGACCCAACTACTCTAACTTTTAGAAGTCAGGGACAGAAAGGTAAGCTAGCAGAGAAAACGCAATGAAGGGGCATAGACTAGCCAACTGAGGAACCATGGGAGTAGACAGAAGAGAGCATTGCAGCAGGGACTGGCCAGCCAGGGGTAACGAGGATGAGTGGTCCAGGCAGGGGACCTGGCGATATACGAGCCATGTTGATCTAGTGCTTGGTTTCCTGGTATGAGGAAGAGGGGAATGCAGCCTGAAGAAGGCATGACAGATGGGGCAGGATCCATGAGAATGAACTTTCAATAAATGAAGACTTTGCATTATGGATTCAAAGTACTATTTGACAGAATCATTGGAGAACGAGAAGAATCCCAAGGAAAGTCCAGGGTCAAAATTAGCAAAAGAGTCAGAGTCCCCAGGATGCAGCCAGCTTTCAGGAAAGGCTGACAAAGCATGGGAGTAGTGATGCAATGGAAAGGACACTTGAGAGAAGACACTGGAAGTGTTTGGGAGGTAAAGGAGTGAGAAAGGACTGGGTGAAAGGAAGACATCAGTTAACACAACCCCATGGGAGAAGGTGAATAGCTCTAAGGGCCTCTACTGTGGGCAGAAATATGATGCATGGTAGGTTGAGTTTTTTTATTTTGTTTTGTTTTGAGATTGAGTCTCACTCTGTCACCCAGGCTGGAATGCAGTGGCACAATCTCGGCTCACTGCAACCTCTGCCTCCCAGGTTTGAGCAGTTCTCCTGCCTCAGCCCCTGAGTAGGTAGGACTACAGGCGTGCACCACCATGCCCAGCTAATTTTTATTGTATTTTTAGTAGAGATGGGGTTTCACCATGTTGGCCAAGTTGGTCTCAAACTCCTGACCTCAAGCAGTCCACCCGCCTCAGCCTCCCAAAGTGCTGGGATTGCAGGCGTGAGCCACTGCACCTGGCTGGTGGGTTGAGTTTTAATGATGTCTGTGAAGATGCAAGTTCAGCTGTGGCCTGGAAGTGTGGCCTGGCACCTGAGAGGAGCACTGCAGACCCCCTGTTCTGTGTTGCTTGCATTGGCATCCATGGTGAGTGCAGCAATAGCTGTCATCAGTGAGCAGAGAGGCTCCAACCAGGGGCCCTGTGGTGCCTACAGGGAGAGGGTGGGTGTGCCCAGGGTTCTTCTGCTTGAGTCAAAGTCCCTGGGAGCCCAGGTATGAAACCCTAGGGGCTTCCATCATGTCTGGATGGTGGGTGTCCATCATTCCTCTTAATCTCATGGTTTTCTTGCAAAATGGAGAAGCCCCATTACTGGGCTTTTCCCCAAATTGAATGTCATCTTGCAACATCTATTCAGCTTTGCATTTTTGGAATATGGATCAGAATCTTCCCTTTCCTTGACTCCCTTTCTAACAGCTTGTTAGAATGCCTTCATGTAGCAACTGGAAATGAATGCGACACATTTACATTTAACACCTCCCTCCCAATGACTTCAGCTCAAACCTTTCCAGAGATTTCTCCATTAGAGGACTCTTAGATGCCACCAGACATGTGAGACTAAATGTTGGCATCATCTTGGAACAGAGACGGACACTGGGTTCTGGCCTTTCCTCTGGTCCTCAGTCCTGCAGGCTGTCCTTTCTCCACTGCACCTCCTCAAGGGGCATTCCTGGTAGCCTCTGGAACCTGCCCTGGTGTGTTTTGGTTCACTCTCTATGCTTGATAGGCTTTCTCAAAGAACCTGCTGCATCATAAGTGCTCAACACACTCTTTTCAGGATTGTTCTTCTATGTTTTAGATTACACTTATATATATATATTTTTCTGATTAAGTACTTTTTGTGTGGCTACTGAAAAGTTCACATAAATTAACACATTAAAGACCTCTGAAAACTCCTGCCTGGCACAGTAGACACAGCCAGTACATATTGGCTATGATCGTTTGTGTTCTGTGCCAGATTGGTGTACAGGCCACAAAGATGGGGCCCTACGGATCCTCTCTGTTCAGGCAGTGAAGAGCTGGTATCTGAGGATGAAAGAAGCTTCTGTTGTAACGACCTGGAAATTCCAGAGGGTGTGATGGAATGAATGACCTGGAAGAGAGAAGAGCAAAGCATGTTGGGTGCAGGAAGGTGGAAAAGGGAGTATAGAAAGGGCGAAGAGGGAACCCAGTCGGCCTCCAGGTTTCTGGAAGTACCAGTCCTAGAGTCTCTTGGTGAACGAGTTGGCCAAGGCAAGGAAACCTGAGCCCTTTGTGAAGGAGTCAGAGAAGGTTTATGACTAAAAAATGACAAGTTATACCATATTATGTATTCTGAACAAATATGTGTAAATACATGATTTAGATAAATTAGGTATTTATTAAATATTTCAAGATTTGGTTCTGGAAGAGTACAATTTGTCTCTTAACCATTGCTAGAGGGGAAAAAACAGGTAAAGCCAATCAAAGAAAGCTGAAGGTTTTAGAGGAAAAGAAAATCTAGTTTTGCAGCAAAGAGGATTAATCTGTAAAATCTCATCTTATAGATGTGCTACTGATCTAGAATTTGTTTCTTCTAATTCTTCATTTCCCAACACTATCAAGATAAAGTATGTAATCTTTAGAGCTAGAGAGAAGTCTGTTTGTATCTGTGGGGTTAAGGCGGAGAGGGAGGTGAGAGGTGATTCCAACCATACTTGGTCACTTGAATAAAACCACCTATTCCCATGGCTCTCTGTTTAGGGAGTAGAAAACCCTCATTTCAATGAAATCAGTGTGTTTTCATATTTGGAAGTCTACCTTCCAAGAGCTAATGACATGTAATGGAAATGAATTATCCCTTGTTACCTAAACGCTTGCTTCCTAAACTCATATTTAACTGTGTAAGGATATTTGTATTCATTTAGGAAGTTTATATCTAAGCAGGTATTTCCCTTGAACAAATGAAACAAGAGCATCCTGGCAAAAAAAGTAGAAAATGTTTTCAATTTGCATTTTGTTGTTTGGAGGCCTATTTAATTCAGTGCAATCTTATTTATTCAGTGATATATATTAAACATAAATGTATTAAAAATCTACCACTAGAAAGTACTAATTGTCACTGAATGGCATATTTTAAAATGAATAATTTCATGTTATGAAAATGTTACCTAAAAAATATAATAGAACTGCCATGATTAAGACATTATGTCTACGCAGAGAAGGATAAAGTAACAATACCATAACTACTGTCCTTTTATAAATAAATAAATAAAAACATAATATTTATTCCAAAAAAGTTCTTATTTCAAAAGATGAAACAGAAAGAAAGTGGAAGAAAGTAGTAGAGAAAATGGAACAAAGGACGAGAAGCGATAGACATGCAAAACTCCAACATCCCAAAGTTAAGGGAAGGAGAATAACCATGTTGTGCCTATAACCCTAGAAGATGACAAAAATTATTTCTAGCAAATTGACACCCCTTCTTTCTGAAGGTAGTTTTGGGCAAAAAGGTGCTGTTTTGAGCTTTTACCCCGAATCACCTGGGGTGCACTTGAAAAGAAGGCATTTTGCCAATGCATTAAAAGTGTCTGAGTGAAACTGCCACTTGGTTGTCCTAAGAGGCTTTTAACCCCAGCCACATAATTATTTCATAGCAAACAACCAGGAACATTTCTCTTCCCCATCAGTTTCCCAGACTACCTCATAGCACATGCATGATACAATGTGTGATTTTGCAGCCTTCCATGTAACATCAGTGTCCTAAAGAGATGGACTTGAAGAGACTCATGGTGATTTTAGTTGCATTTTGAAATGCCACACATATTCTATAATATTAAATTAGTACTTGTTTATTGTAGGACATTTTTAGATTCCACAAAAGTAAGTAGAAGACAATTAAAATTAGTTATAATTGCATCTCCCAGAGACAGCCATTGCTAGTATTATTTTGCAGAATGGAAACTGTACTGCATGTGCAGATATTAATCTGCTCTTAAAATGCAAGATGTCGTCAGTCTCTGAAAACATGATTTTTAATGGCTGCATACCATTCCTCTACCCCATTGTACCATGATTCATTTATCCACTATCTTAATACTTGCTTCATTTTTGGTGTTTCTAATTTCTTGCAAATAAAAATTTAACTGCCCTTGCTAATGATTATTTGGGAGGTGATTCTTACCTTGATAAGTAGGTCACCATCTATCCAATGGTGCAGCTGGAAACCTGGAAATCATTCTTGCAATAGTTTTCACTTCCAATCCCAATCCATTGCCAAATTCTGTCAATTTTCTATTTTAGTATCTATCAAGCTTATTCACTTCTTTCCACCCCTCATAAATATTTTTGCCCTAGTATTTTTAAATTCCTTATTGGTTCAGCAATATACTGGGTACTTATTATCTTTTATTTTCACACCTACCCTATTGTTACTCTCCTTCCAATTTTCCCTCAAATTTTGATGAAATTCAGTTCATTTACCTTAAGAAATTTATGTTTTACTTTTGGATTCTATATTGTGCAACATAGTACACACATTCAAAAAGATATTTAACATATATTTAAATTATAAATAATAATACTTTAAAATTGGCATAGTCAAGCCTAAAAAGTAGAACATTACCAATATTTTGAAGTCCACTCATTAGCCTTATCACGATCTGAAATTTTGTGATTATTATCTTTGACTGTCTCCATGATTTTACCAGATATGTATATAAACATTTTGCATTGTACTTAAGTTTAAGCAGTATAGAAATATTATCATCCTGTTAATATTCTTCTGCAACTTGCTCAACATTATGGGTTTATATTGAGATACAACTTAGGTACCATAAAAATGTACAGCTTAGTATTTTTTAGTATAATAACAAGGCTGTGAAATTGTCATCACAATCCAAGTCTGGAACATCCCCATCACCCCAAAAGAAACCTCAAGAAACTTTGTACCCACAGCAGTCACTCTTGTGTTCCCCTGCCTTCACCTCTGGTGGTCACAAGTCTTCTTTCTGTCCCTGTTCATTGTTATGTTTTTGAGAGAAATGTATTACGATTTCTGAAGTCATAGTTTATCTTTTTCGTTTATAATAAATATATAACTGTTTTCACTTCTGCCGATAGAAATTTAGGTTATTTCTAGTTGTTTTTTAAAATTTCTATTTGAACATCATTTGTTTTTTTAAAAAGTGTGTTTCACAGTTACATCCCTTTTAACAATTAAAGTGTCTTTTAACACTTATTTATGCATACATATATATTCTTAGGCGCACTGTTTTGGACAGAGGAATAGAATTGCCAGTGTTCATTCTGCCCACCTTTAATTTTAATGCATAATAAAAATCGTTTTCTAAAGTGAGTGTACAAATTGAAAATTCCACCAACAGGGTATCATTGTCTTGCATAATTTTTCCCATTGGATTGTAGGCATTGTTTATATATGCCATGTGTTAATCTTTTATAAAAATCGATTTGTCAAATGTATTACTGGCTTTTTGTTTACTTCATGTTTTCTTTGAATGAACATCAATTTTAAATTTTAACTGAGTGAAATTTATCAAGTTTCCCTTTTGAGTTTTGTTTTTCATTTTGTTTTAATTTTTTCTCTATTGCCAAATTTTCAAATATTTATTCCTGTATTTCCTTTCTCTCTCTTTCTTTAGCTTTAATTCACCTGCATTATATGATTGTGCATGGTGTCTGATAGTGGCTCAATTTCAGTTTTTTTTTTAATTGTTTCCGAAGCCTGTTTTAAATATTTGACTTTTTCCCAGTGGTCTGAATAGCGCTTCTCGGAGACAGCAAGTGTCGAGGTTTGCATGAGTCAGCCTCTGTGCCCTCTGTTCTTATCCCCTGATGTTCCTTTCGCTTCTTCTTATGCCAGTACCTCACTGTCTTAATTACTCTATTTTATTAACAAATCTCACTTTCTGGTAGACCATTTTCTTCACCTAGTTCTTCACTTTCCTTCAGGAATGTCTTGGATATTTGTAACTCTTTTCCTTATGATTTAGCATCAGTTTGACAAGTTTAATAAACCTTGTTAGGACCGAGATAATGTTAGAAAGATTGGACATCTTTAAGGTATTGAGTTCTCCTAGCTAGGAATGTGGCACATTTCCCTATTTCTTTAGTGAATTGTAAACTGTCTTTTATAAAGTTTTATAATGTTCCCCATAAAGATCTTTAAAATATTTTGCTAGATAAATCTAACACCTTATATATTTTGTTACTCTTGTAAAAGGTACCCATTTTCAAAACTACATTTTCTCTTTGTTGCTTGGGTATAGAAATAAAATCAAATTTTAATTTATCTTATATCTGATAATTTTGTTAAAACCTTATTAATTTTAATGCTTTAAAGATGTTTGGAGGGAAATATTTTATAAATATAATACACAAATAATACCATTTTGTGTGTTGCTTACAGATTTTCTCATCTTATTGAACTGGCTAGAGCCCTCAATGTATGGTGAAAAAGCAACCTTGTCTTAATCCTTTTTGAAAGGGAATGTTCCAGATTCTACCATTTGGTACCATGTTTGCTCTAAGATTTTGGTAGGTTCAATTTTTTTCAGTTTAAAGAAGTTATCCTCTAGCCCATTATGCCAAGGATTTTAAGCTGAATGAATATAAAAATTAATCAAATATGTTTTGGTGCCTCCTGAGGTGATCTTGAGCCTTTCTAGTTTGATTTCTAAGTATGGCTAACTACATTAATTTATTTTTCTTTTTTTTTTTTTTTTTTTTTTTTTTTTT
>NW_016804423.1:2751333-2773290 GCF_001698545.2 Rhinopithecus bieti
TGTAGAGACGGGGTTTCACCGGGTTAGCCAGGATGGTCTCGATCTCCTGACCTCGTGATCCGCCCGTCTCGGCCTCCCAAAGTGCAGGGATTACAGGCTTGAGCCACCGCGCCCGGCCAATTGATGTTTTAATGTTAAACAAAAATTTGCATTTCTGGAATAGGTTTAACTTGGTCATTCTTTAACTTTGGGTTCCCCTAAAAAATGACCTTGAGAGAAGGGCTCAGCGTCTGATCGTTCCAGCATCTGGCTGTGGACCTGTGTGACTGAGTCGTCATCTGTTGCTTTGTTTGCTGACTTCCAGCCTTTGTGCCTCGATGATATTGAAGTCGCCTTCTCTCCCTTTGAAGGGCAGGGACTTGTGTAGGTGTTTGTCCTTTCACTCAGCGTGGCTCTTGGAGTTTCTGGCTGCGTGAGAAGGTCTAGGGAGACTCTCCCCTTCCAAGAGCCCTCCACGTTGTCTTCTGCCTTTTACGGCTACTGAAACCACAGCACAAGGTGTGGGGACCTTACCAGGTTCCCCCAGAGCCGGCATTCCTTGCGCCGGCTTTCCACGACGTGCCTGCCCCCTTTTGTTTCGTCCCCTGGGATTTCTCCTACGTTCTTGCAAGGTCATTATGAACTTAAAAGGATGTGGATTTTTATTTTATTTATTGTATACTATAGAGGTATTTTATAGCAGAGATTTTTTCAGGGTATCAAGACTAGAAGTTTTGCCCGAGAGGGAAAACCAGAGGCTTTCAATATTTTTTGAATTCTATCTAAAACCTTTTTTTAAGTTCATTCTTTATTTTGTACTAGAGAGAACATGTAACTATTTTATATATAGTCTTTAAATGACATTTTATGTGAATACGGTGTCACAGCAATAGATAGCAATACCAAATAAAATGCATTCCAAAGAAGCTGCTTAAAAATTTGAAGACATTGAACCCTAAAAGGATGACTTATTTCCTCAATAAATCAGGTAGAAATGGAAACTTATTTGCAGTATGAATTATATTTTGTAGTATGGGAAAACAAAGGATAGAAGAGAAATCCTGCTTTTCTTAACTAGCAGATTTCTGTAATGTGACACCCTGGGAGAGATGACAAAGAACTTAGTTTTGAGAGGCAGCTTTTGCCATTTACTTCTGGCTGGTCGGGACTGCCCCCTAAAGCCACACACAACTTCAGGAGCACCACCCACAAACACAACACTCTGAACAGGGCTCCCTGGCTGTGTACAGTGTGGCTGCCCTGATCCTGTGGCAGATAACATTCCTGAACATTTAGTTACTCACCTGTGACATCAGAATCATAGTAAAGTTCATGCAAAGAAGAAAAAGCATAATATGCATGAAATCACTATATAAATGTTATTATCCCCACCATGCCCATCTTTGAAAGAACCTGTACAATCGCTACAAATTCTGTTTGATTTTTGCCACTCATTTAACTTCTTAAAAACTTTAACTTACAGAATAAAGCCGTAAAACAACGTGGTTGAAGCAAAGGGAAGCAGCAAAGAAACTTACTCCTCCCAGTTGCCCACCATACACTCCCTTTTCATCTCAACAGTGAGTTAGGTAACATGATTCCTTTTCTTTTTCTCTTTCTTTGGAACATAGAACATGTCCATTAGCTCAGCACAATATGAAGTTAAAGATAGGATCACAGGAATGGTAACTGCCCTTCCTCTTGCTTTACATTCTCCTATCTGCCAAAGAAGAATGCCTAGCCCCTCGCTGTGTCTGGTTCAATATACAAACACATACATTTGTCTCTAAGGGGTTATGAGTTGGTATTTCTAGCTTTTCTCTCCCCTAGTCTGTGCCCCTTCTCCACATCTATCTTTCTTACTCAACTTGACAAGCCCACAGACACCTTCACTCCCTGTGAAGCCATGAGAAATGTCCTTATTTCAATTGCAGGTGGACAACCGTCTCCCACTGTCTCCCGGTGCCCTCTCTAATCTTACAGCCTCACTGGAGTTATCCAAGGTCCTGAAGACACCCCAGTGACACTCCCCAGTCTCACAGTTTGAAGGATGCAGTTCAGGAATCAGACTGTCTCTCCAGGCAACAAACATCTGCACCGGCTGGACTGCTGCTGCTGCGCGGGATGGGGTGTGATGGACAGTGGGGTCCTGTGCTACGGGCCTGTCGTCCTGGGTCTGTTCTGCCCAGTGGAAGCTGCCCAGGCTGCTGCAGGAGTGGTGATGCTCATGACACTTGGGCCACTTGACCTTGCTCTGCATGACCTAATGACCACCATCGTTTCATGGTTGCATCAGATTCCATCACATGGTCAATAGTCGTTTTTCTCTACTTTTTTATTGTTAGATATTGCCTTTTTTTTTTCTTATTTCTTTCAGTGATAAATGCTGGTTTGATGAATGTGGTATACATTTATTTTTTTGTGTGTTTTGCATTATTCCTGGGGAAGAACCGATTTCTCAGTGTAGAAATACTGATTCAGAAGCTCTGTATGTTTTTAAGCTTCGTATGCGATGCTGAGTTGCTTTCTGCAGAAGTTAGCCCAGCAGCATATAACCATGCCGCTTTTTTCCCATTCTCTTCAGCGCTGTTTTAATAGCGTTAAATATTTGTCCCTTGTAATAGTGCAAAATTGTGTCCCTATGTTTCAATCCTCTCTCCTTTGATTACTGGAAATGTTGAAGTGGTTTCATGATTAAGCACAGGTGTCAATCCATTTCTACAGTTTTGCTAACTTTTCTTGGTGGGTAATATCTTTATCACCAATGTATGTGAACTTAGATTATAGGAAGTTTATTAAACCGTTGTGATGTATGTGTTATAAATATTTTTCTGAATTATTAGGTAAGTTATAAGTGAGTTAATTATGTGTGTTGGCCCACATAAGTTTAAAATTGCTATGTACTCAAAATTTTTCTATTGTGATTTACTTAATACATTTTCACACTTAGAAATTTCTTCCTTGTCCGCTGTTGCTTACGCTTTCTTAGAATTTATTATGTCCTTATGTATTTAATGCTTTTATTTTGGTAAATGGTGAAAATAAAAATCAAAACCCTTCTTCCCAAGGTTATGTATTTAATGACCTATCATTTCCCTGTTGATCTTTATTATTTTTTCAATTATAAATAATATTTTGGCAAACTTTGTTATTCATAAAGTTGTCACGATTTAAATTCTTCTGTAGGCATTAGTAAATACCCAGCGTACGTGGGTACTTATTTCTACCAAAGAATATGTACAAAAATATTCCTGGCACTATTTCAATAGTAGCAAGGACTGGAAACAAGCTACATAGCCATCAAAAATAGAACAGACAATAAGTTAGAATATATTCACAAAGTGAAACACTATACAGCACAAGCCAGGGCCCCTGAAATCTGGGCTCTCTGACTCCATTTCTTACCCACATCTGTGACTCTGCTGCACCCTCTCCCAGCCTCCAACAGTGGCCCTGGATGCTTGAGCTCTATTGCTTCTTAACCACCAGCTGAACAGAGAGAGAGAGAATCAGAAAATACTACCGCAGTACCTCAGTCAGAAGGTCTGGAGCTGACTCCCTGTCTCTGACCAGCTGACAGAGGTCCTGCGCTTGTTCGATGGGTCTAGGACACAAGCCATCCCTGGTGCTGGGGTGGATTCATCCTCTCCAGGCCATTTTCAGTCTTTGTCACCTGACTTAGCAATGAATTATAGGATGCTTTTCAAATTGTGGTGTCAGAGCCATTCCCTCGAAGCAAAAGTCAGTGTCCTCACAAGGTGGGAATGGGTGCTGGCGTCCTGAAAACAGTGGTTTTCCTCTCTATTACATCACCCTGGCCAGCAGCTTGTCCTCTGTGTGTCTCAATTTTCTCATCACCCAAATGCCCAGTACATTATAGGGTTGGTTATTGATTGTAATTTCTTTAAAAATGAGTTGCTGGCCAGGCGCAGTGGCTCACACCTGAAATCCCAGCACTGTGGGAGGCCAAGGCAGGTGGATCACCTAAGGTCAGGAGTTCAAAACCAGCCTGACCAACATGGTGAAACCCCATCTCTACTAAAAATACACACCAAAAAAAATTTAGCCAGACTTGGTGGCACATGCCTGTCGTCCCAGCTACTAGGGAGGCTGAGGCGGGAGAATTGCTTGAACCTGGGAGGCGGAGGTTGCAGTGAGCCCAGATCGCACCATTGTGTGTAAACGTATTGAGTTCACCACCAGACCTTTCAGCATGTGGCCAATGTGTTTCTTTTTTTTGGTGTAGGCCAGTTTGAGTTGGATTGTCTGCCACCTGAGCAAGAGAAATCCCACCTGCCAAGCCTCCCTGTAGACGGTGGTGCAGCCTCCACAGCCTGGTATTCAGATTGTAGCTCCGGCCCCTGCTCTGAGCTGGAACTCTCTAGGTGATTTTTAAAGCCTTGTTTAGTTTTAATATTCTCGATTATCTATGTAGTAAAACAGATTAATTTGTCTTTTACAGAAATGAAAGTGCTTAATGGAGTAAGGCACATTGTAAGTGTCTGATAAATTTTGGTTATGGGTTAGATGCAAAGTGTCTGGACAAGGAACAAATTGTCTGGTTCCACAGACACTGGCACTGTCCTCTCCTGCCCTCCTCTGTCATATCTGTCCTCCTCTTATGGGGCTAGGGGGTACTTTGGGCCCATTCCAGATAGACTCCCCTGTAAACTCTGAAGTCGCTTTGAGTCCTGGTCACCAAGCTATGCATTCAATTATACAGTGTCTTTTATTGTGGACATCTGATTCACCTCTGTTTTAGTGTAGTGGATAGGGGCCCAGACTTCCTAGGTGATCTGCCGGGGTTCACATCCCAGCACCACCACTGTTAGCTGTGTGTCCTCAGGAAAGTTACTTAAACTCTCGTGCCTCAGTTTCCTCATTTGTAAAATGAAGATAAGGCCAATTCCTATCTCACAGAGAGGTTCAAATAGATTTAAATTATTGAGGATCACATAAGTTCATTTTTTGAAGCGTGCTTACAATGTCTGGCATATATGGTGTACAAGGTGTGAACAGTCACTGTTTTATCAGGGTAACCACAGGGAAGAACTCAGGGGATTCAAAGTCAAATAAACCTGAGTTAGAATCCTGGCTCCAACCCACCTGTTGAGTGGTTCTGACAAAAACCATATGGTCCACGAACCCCAACATACTGACTCTCTGACCTTTTGCAGACCAAATTTGCAACTCCTGCAAGAGCCAAGGTGGAGCTCCTGACATGGTGCAGAGAAGTGGGCTGGCACAGTGTGTGAGGAGTCCCCTCCCCAGCCTCCCAAAGACACCGTCTACTGTCTCTGAGGGCCGGGGCCACAGCCTCTGCATCTCCCGAGCTCCAAAAGTTCCTGTGGTTCAGAGTTCATCATACTCTAGTGACAATCTGCTTCTAAGCACAAGACTGAGACTGCATAGCCAGGGACGGTTCTAGAGGGATTTCTATGGACCCCAGGACTCTGGCACGGACAGGTGTGGGCCAACACCTGCCTTACCCCTCAGTTGCATCCACGATGGCCTTGGCACCTCATTAGGAAAGTCAAGGCATCCTGAGACCATCCTGGCTGTCCGTTTCCCTGAAGGGAGCACTCTTGCTGCTGCAGGCAGCTCCCAGTTATCTGAAACACCAACAAACTGGAGGCACAGAAGCCTGTTTCTGGCTTTGAGATACACTTGGGGGACCACTTTCTTGATTCCAAAGTATATTCTGTGGTCAAAAGAAGAAGAAAAATAGAATCAATTGCTCTTGTCCTTTTGATAGAAGCATTTAAATGTGAGGTCCTGACTGTGGCATGAGAGAAAGTTGGATGCCCTGTCCCGCAAACGGTTGTGTTTGACGATTCTACACCCCACTCTGTCTCCTCCTGACAACCACAGCCATCTGAGCACCTGGGGCTCATGTAAGAACAGGAGACGTGCAAGGCTCATTCATTTAAATGCTCTTCGAGGATGTGCCCTATGTAAATAAGAAATGAGTGTGCAATGAGTTAAGACAGTATACAATCAATTGCGAAACCACGCGTTGTGAAAAATAAATTATGAATATGCAAAGGAAAACAGTTCATGGGGGAAATAAGACTTGAGTTGTGCCTTCTTGAAATTCATGTCTGCTGTTTTGGAAACATCAGTGTGGACCACAAGGGAAGGAGGTTACTTAAGCCCATCTCTCAAAAAGCAGCAGGGACGAGTTGCTCTGGCTGCTGGCTCCGTAGCTTACACAGTCACCAGTGGTGGAAAGAACACATTTCCTTTTCAAAGGACCAAGGTCAAAATCGCGTCTCTACTATTTCTTGGGCGTGTGACTCTGCAAAAGTTTTAAAATCTCTCTGGGCTTTGTTCTTCTTGTCTTTACATATGTCATGGTAATGTCTACCTAACAAGACTGTTTTAAACATTGGGATGCTTTATGTGGAGAGGCCGGCACAGAACTTGACACTTGATAAGCACTCACTAAGTGGTAGCCGCCATATTTCATAAGTTCATCCAACACGCATCTATGTGGCATCTGCTGTGCACAGGCACAGTGTGGGTGCCCAATGCCGCAGAGAGCAGACAAATGTGGTCCCTGACTTGATAAGGTTTCAGTCAGAGAGAGGTCCTGGAGAAGTGACGGTGTGATTACACGTCTATTTTAGGAGTGGGGTATGGAGAGCCATGGGAGACCATCAGAGAAGCCCTTCCTGGGGCTTAGGATTTAGAATATGCTTCCTAGGGGAAGCTCTATCTATACTGAGATCAGGCCACAGATATGTAGAAGCTTGGAATTGTCCTAAGAGAGGGAAGTAAGGAATTGCCACCTGGGCAGAAGGAACAGGCTGTGCAGAGGCTGGACACCTGGGAGTGCATAGTGTATGTGTGGAGCGATGTGGTGCGCAGTGTGTGTGTGGAGCGATGGGGTGTGCTGTGTGTGTGTGGAGCGATGGGTTGCGCAGTGTGTGTGTGGAGTGATGTGGTGCGCACAGGCATGCAGCAGCTCCAGGAAATCTGGCCCAAAACTCACTCCTGTCATGTTGTGGTGCGCACAGGCATGCAGCTGCTAATCAGGAAATCTGGCCCAAAACTCACTCCTGTCGTGTTCCCATTGTTAGCTAAGCAAAGAGAGTGGCAGCAGGCCTCCTGTGTGCAGCACTTTGTGCCCCGTCCTGGAGGAGGGAGGAGTGTGAGAGCAACCCCTGGCCTCTGCCCTCAGCCATCTTACAGTCGAATTGGACATAGACATAAGAGTCTGCACGATCATGATTTTATGACATACCGAGGACCCAGAGCATTAGGTTCTCGCTTAGTGCCTTTCCCTGCTGTCCTCTGTGGAGAAGCTCTGAGTGAGGATGTTTACCAGGAAGGACAGGAGGAGGCAGTTCTGGGCAGCCCGAGGCTACCATTAGCCCTAAGCTCTTGAAGGCACTGAGTTTGGCTCCAGGCAAGCCTGGGTTTTAAAGAATGATCCATCCTCTTTGGGGGCAGGACAGTAACCAGACCACAGAAGATCCAAAACCAGACCACAGAAGATCCAAAACCAGACCACAGAATATCCAGAACCAGACCACAGAAGATCCAAAACCAGACCACAGAAGATCCTGCCTCGCAGACGCCCCGGTCCACAGATGTGGCTTGTCGTTTGCATCCTACCAAAGCACCTGACAGATGTCCCTGGCGGAAAGCCACTGGATGTCTGGTCTGACTGTGCCTGTGGGTTCCAGCAGCCCCTCCCTCCATCCATACCCTGCTCCCAGCATTTGGCTCGGTCTGTTGCTCCCCAGTATGACCGGGCTAAGAGGATTCCTGGAAATGCCTGGCTTCACATTTATTTTAAAAATTGACTCAAGTATAAATATTTTAAAGCTATTGTTCTTTGTCTGAAGTCTTTGGAACAGGTACTCTATCTTGCACAGGCAATTTGGTAGAATGGAAGAAAAATGATTATGAGATTCTGCTATAACCCGAAAGGAGGATTGGCCTGAGAGAAGATGAGAAGTGTCAACAGGCAAAAGATTGAGCTGAGTATGGAAAAGAGAGGACTCCAATTCCCTTGCAATGAGACCACATTGATAAAAATGAAGGGATTCCATCAATCTTAAAGGTCCATAGCCTGATTTGTTAACTCCCTCGAGTCCTCCCTGTCTGAGCAGGACTGGCATCACTGCCCTCCGAAGCTGTCGAAGAGCACTCCTCTATTGGACACAGAATGGCAGGTGCCTGCTGCCAGCATTCCTTCCCAGCCTTGCTCCAGCTGTAGGTCCTGCCGTCTGTGTCCGCCGACATCCATTCTCCCATTCTTTCTCAGGATGTTAGGAAAGCACACAAGCCCCTGGCTAAGCTGGCTGAGGATCTCGCCTGCTGCCTTTGGAACTTAGATGTGCCTGAGTCACTGAGTTCCAGCTGAGGGGGTGCGAATAGCTGCCCCTCTCCTGTCACTGCCCTTGTGTGGAATGGGCATGAGACCACACCTCTGGCCGAGTCCACCTGTGTTCATGGGACCCAGAGCCACCACTTTTGACCTGGAGGTGAAAGATTTGTGCTGGGGATGGTGCTAGCAAGTCCACCCTGGACGGGCATGTAGGAGTCCAGCCTGGACCCTGTCCCAGCTCCTCACACTGGCTGTGTATTCCCATCTCAGCCCCACGCACTGGCTGTGTGTCCCCATCCTGGTCCCTTGCCTTGCTGTGTGTCCTCCTCACACTGGCTGTGTGTCCCCATGCCTGCCCCTCACCTTGCTGTGTGTCCTCCTCACACTGGCTGTGTGTCCCCATCCCTGCCCCTCACCTTGCTGTGTGTCCTCCTCACACTGGCTGTGTGTCCCCGTCCCAGCCCTTCACCTTGCCGTTGTATCCCCGCTCCCTTCCCTTGCCTGGCCGCGCCCCCGTCCCGGCCTCTTGCCTGCTATGTTGTGGCGCGCGCCATCCCAAGCCCTTGACCGGCTTGTGTGTCCCCATCCCTGCCCCTGGCCTGGGCCATGTGTCCTCACGACTGGCGTCGCTCTCGCGCGCATCCCAGCCCCTTGCACTGGCGTCGCTCGCTCCGGCGCGCCCCTGCGCCTTGCCATGTGTCCTCACACTGGGCCGTGTGCGCCCCATCCCAGCCCTTCATCTTGCCGTGTATCTCCCATCCCTTCCCTTGCCTGGCCAAGTCCCCCTGCCGGCTCTCGCTTGCCTGTGTGTCCCTGTCGTGCCCCCTTGCACCGGCTGTGTGTCCCCATCCCTGCCCCTGGCATGGCTATGTATCCCCCTCCTCTGACTGTGTGTCCCCAACCCAGCCCCTCGCCTTGCCATGTGTCCCCGTCCTCTGGCTGTGTGTCCCTGTCCCAGCCCCTCACCTTGCCATGCATCCCCGTCCCTTCTCCTTGCCTGGCCGTGCATCCCCGTCCCAGCCTCGCACCTGCCTGTGTGTCCCCATCGTGGCCCCTTGCACCGGCTGTGTGTCCCCATCCTTGCCCCTGGCCTGGCCGTGTGTCCCCCTCCTCTGGCTGTGTGTCCCTGTCCTGGCCCCTCGCAGCAGTCGCGTGCTGTTGTGTATGTCCCACATCCCTTCCCTCCCCTCTGACTCCTCTGGCTGTGTGTCCCTGTCCTGGCCCCTCGCAGCAGTCACGTGCTGTTGTGTGTGCCCCACATCCCTCCCCTCCCCTCTGACCCCAGCGCCCTCTGACCCCAGCACCCTCTGACCCCAGCGCCCTCTGACCCCAGCGCCCTCTGACCCCAGCGCAGCAGTGTGGATGATTCTGTGGGGCTGCGACTCCCCTCATGCCGACAGCGCCTCGGCTTGAAGGTTTGCCACTCATCTCTTGCTCTTTCCCTGGGATTTTTGACACTGAAGATGGGAAGAAAAGCCTTCTCAGTGCTCCCGAGTGCTTATGCTGCATGAAAGTGGGAGGAGTTCACCCACCGTGGGCAGCTCTCAGGCCGTGGAGGGTGAGAGCGATGGACACAGACATCTGCCTTTTCCATGTG
Organism: Rhinopithecus bieti; assembly: GCF_001698545.2. Lineage (NCBI taxonomy): Eukaryota > Metazoa > Chordata > Mammalia > Primates > Cercopithecidae > Rhinopithecus > Rhinopithecus bieti. The sequence goes on from NW_016804423.1 coordinate 2,761,248, forward strand.
ACCAGCCAGTTCCTGTGGCAGAATCGATACGGCCTCTCAGAAGGTCCCCACGGGTCCAGGCACCAGCTGCTCACGGTGCGGTCACTTGGATGTCCTCTCTGGGTGGACGTTCTCCCTCCTCTGCTTTGTACCCTCCATCCTCTCATTCCTGCCTCCTGGGAACAGATACCACATGAACAAGAACTAGGTAAGCCCTGGTCTCCATCTCTGCTTTCAGCAGAACAGAGGCCAAGAAAGTCGGAGCCAGGATAGCCATAGAACACACACTGTCAGTACAGGATTCTGAAAGTGGGTAGTTCACTAGTCAGGGACAAGAAGGACGCCAGTGATGGCCAATGGATCAAAAAATATAGTTAGGTTCATGAATAAGATCTAGCAGTTGATAGTACAAGAGGGTGACTACAGTCAGCAGTGATCTATTACACATTTTAGAATGACTGAGGGTGTACAACTGCGATGTTCATTACACAAAGAAATGATGAATCTTTGAGGTGATGGAGACCCCATTTCCCCGATGTGATTATTGCACATTGTCTGCCTGCTTCAAAGTTTCTCATGTACTTCATAAATATATACACCTACTGCCTACCCATAAAAATTTCCTTTTTAAATGAAAAAGAAGAAGGACCCCATTGCAGGTAGGAAGTGGAGCAGGGGTGAGCCCTGGCGGTGCAGGAGCCTCACACTTGCCGGAGGCTCTCACCTGCAGTGCATTAGCATGTCATGGGCCAGAAGGCCCAGAGTTGTGGGAAAGGCGAGGGGCAGACTCAAATCAGCCTCCTCAGGGGGAAGTAGTGGCCCTCATCCAGGCTGTAGGTCTGGGCCACTCCGCTGACCCAGAGCCCTCTGATTTGAGGGCAAGGAGAAGGGAAAGCAGTGAGGGTTTTTAATGTTTATTTTTTGTAACTATGACTATTAAACAATATAGAAGCAATGTTATTTAAAACTCTTATGGAGTTGGTTGTATTTTGTTTAACTTATATGGGAGTCTTAAAAGATTGAGCAAACTCAGGTTTGCCAACTGTCCACTAAATTATACTGGGAAATCCAGAAGGCTGCCATGCAAGACTTCAAAGAGCCTGGACTCCCTACAGCCTCAGAGCAGAAAATTAGGCACCAGGTTTAATTGAACTACAAAGCAGACTGAATCTGCAGCAGGGACACAGCTATCCTACACCAAATCCAAGGCCATGGTGAGAAACAGAGGGTCCCTGGGAGTGGAGTGGAGACTCTTGGTGGATAAGCCTGAGCAACTTGAACTCTCGGACTCCCTAGAGCTCCTTGCCTCCAGAACCCCTCTCTTCACCGGAGGAGAGCAGGCTTTCCTTTCCTAGACACTGTGAAAACATCACCAGAAGGGAATCTATTACAAGGTGTTGCCCATCCTCCTCAAATTGCACCACCACCTCCATGCATTACCTCCAGGCCAATAACCAGGGTCAGAGCTCTGAACAGGTGAACCTGAGAAATAGTTTCCATTCTGGAAGCAAATGCACCTGTCTGAGACACAGAAACATGGAGTGGGTCCTCAGGGTGTTGGAAGGGATTATGGATGATAGAGGTATACAGGGGGATTCTTTTTCCATGAGAACATTCATCTATGAAATAGGACGTAACGACTGGCAAGGACCCTGGAGCCAGTTTTAGTAGCTGGTGGAACAGCTTCTCACATCTGGGGCTGTGTGGTCCCTGCAGCGGATGAGGAGGAGAGAGTATTCAGAAGGCTCAGAGTTGTAGGAATACTGGAATGGGTTTCTTACTTGGAACTAAAGGGTAGATCATCTGATTATTGTTCCTCAAGGAGAACCAAAGGGAATTTGCTTCATGAGACACCAAGGAAGGCACTGGTTGGGGATGTGACTTCCCTGAGGAGCTCAGGGTAGAATGCCTCCTCCAGGCAGAGTCCACAGGAGGTGACGCCACCATGCCACCTGCATCAGAGAGGACTCTAAAATCCTGGAATGGCAGAAACCAAGCAGTGACACCTAATTACCAAGTAGACATAATTAAGGGAATGGGCAGTGGGGCCAGGTGGCAAGCAGAGGCCTTGAATGGAAAGGCAAGGTGACAGTGGGTAACTGATCATGGTGTTGAGTGATGATGACGGACAGGACACGCTGGCCTGTGGCTTCATAACCAGAAGAAGGGAAAGGGGAGGTGCAGACTCACGTCAGCCTCCGCAGGGGAGAGTAGTGGCCCTAATGCAGGCTGTAGGTCTAGGCCACTTCCACTGACCCAGAGTCCTCTGATTTGAAGGGGAGACAGTGCACCTTTAAGAAAAGACCCCCCCAACGCCAGAATATTCTATAAATAATTCCTAAGTCACCGGCTGTGGTTCAATGGCAATGACACACTGGGAAAAGATAAATGCTCTGCTCTTTTGATAACTTTTGGTTATAGAGCTTTAACAGACACTGCTACCAGGAAACCGAAGCCACTTCACCATCTTGCCCCTGTGATTGCAGTGGGGGTAATGAGGCCAGGTGTTTCACCAAAGTCCCTGCAAGTTTAGTGGCTACAGGGACCCACACGTTGTGTTAATTGCCCCCGTTTTTGAGTGTATAATTGGGGTAGATATATTTAGCACAGTGGTTCTCAATTGGGGTGATTTTGTCCCCCAGGGGACACTTGGCATTATCTGGAGACATTTTTGATTCTCACCTGGGGACTTGGGGATGGGGTGCTACTGGCACCTGTTGTAGAAGTAAGAGATGCTGCTAAACATCCTTCCACACACAGGACAGCCTCCAGGACAAGGAATTATTCAGATCAAAATCTCAACTAATCTGGTGTTGAGAAACCCTGGATTTAGCAGCTGACAGAACCCCAAAATTAGCACCCTGACCTGTAGAGAAAGAACCATCTTGGTAGGAAGAGGCAAATGGAAGCCACTAAATCTTCATATTCCTCTTGGCCTCCATAGTAAACCGAAAGCCATGCCTCATGATTGGAGGAATTAGAGAAATTAAAGCCAACATAAGATTGACAGGATGAGGATATGCCAGCCTTCACTACATTCCCAACACATTCACTGCTGTGGCCCCTACAGCAGCAGGTGATAGTGAATGGACTGCCACAGTGTAACTCACCAGGTGTTCCTAATCACAGCACCTGTACCAGAGATGGTCACTTTACAGAAACAGATTATCAGAATCTCTGTTATTTGGGGGGCAGCTATTGATCTGGTAAATGCATTTTTCATAATCCCCATTAGAAGAAGGATCAAAAGCAGTTTGCTTTTATGATGGAAACATAGTTGTGTGTTCACTGTCACATCAAAGAATTGTATTAATACTGATGTGTTTGTTATGACGTAATCTACAGGAACCATTATGATTTTGATGTTGTACATGCAGATGTCATGCTGGTCTACCATATTGATGACAATAGACTTGCCCATTGAACTTGCCAAAATGTGTGGCAAGTGGCACTCTAGAATCATGCGTGTAAAATAGCCCTTACAAAGACTCAAACAATAAAGTTCACATCAGCAGAGCTCTTCCTGTCCGGTCATCTAAGGCATGCTACTAGACATCCACTCTAAGGTAGAGAGTAAGATTGTAATTGCACCTCCTACTGCTAAGAATCAGCACAGCTCTCTGGGTTTTGAAAGCAGCATGTGTCCAAATGGGGAATGGTTCTTATCCACATATATGGTGCCTCTTGTAACTACCATTTCGAGTGGACTTCAGAGCAAAGGCAAACTCTGTACCAGGTCCAAGAAGGTATAGACTGACATATGTCACATGGGTTTACATCCTTGTGTTCATAATGATATCTTAAAATTTTGGTTGCTTTCAGAAGAGCATAAGTAATGAGTTCATTGTCTTGAAATATTTATAAATAAAAGGAAGAATAAAGCACTTTTTTTGCTTATCTTATATTAACTGTACCATAGGGAAACTAAAAACTAGATGAGGGGAAAGATCCCCTTATATATTTATTCCAGCTAATAAATAAAAACAAACACAGAATTAGAATATAAGCATTTCCCAATCCTTGATGAATCTATGCATCTTGACCTTGAGCACCAATGGCTGTTATTTCAAGAAAGGAGAAAAAGCAGACATCCCGTGTCTCCTGAGGGGAGAGCACAATGCCACCTGTCGTCTTGCCAAATGAAATGGACCCGAATCTGATCAAACCTCGGAATCCAGCTGCACAGAGAAGCCACTGGATAATGCTGCATGCTATCAACAATCAGCAAGATCTAGTCTGAGGGAAACGCTAGAGGATAAATGGCCCAATTCCTCAACAGGTGAACTATGAGAAAAATAATGGCATAGAGTGGGTGTAGATTTAAAAACATGTCCAGTCTAAGTGCAGCAATAAAAAGGCAAGAAAGCGATTCGTATAAAAGAAGGTACTGTTTACTTCGGAGAGAGAAAAGAGTATGTGGTTGGGATGTGGACACAGAGAGAGGCTTCTGGGCAGCGGGTACAGTTGAATACACGGACCTAGTAGCTGTTGCAAATGCATTGGCTTTATAACAATTCACTGAGCTCTACATTTGTTTACTGTAGTATCTGTGTTGTCTCAAAGAATATTTTCTTCTCCTATTTTCTTCTCCTTTGTTTTTCTTTGAGGGTTCCCACCATCTTTTTGATTGTTGTTTAATATGGTTCACCTTTTTATGCTGCATATGTCTTTGTAGAGACAGATGCACACTTGTCTGTGTGGGTAGGGAAAGTGGTTTGATTATTAGCAAAGGTGAAAATTGGTCATGAACTTTCACATGGAGTATTACTGGCCTGCGTCCATCAGGAGAAGGCAGCATATTGATTCCTGTGTGGACTTGTTTACTCATACACACACTTGTTGCCAGGGAGCAGGGGAAGAGAATATTCGGGACCCCTGCATATGCAGAAGGGAATTCCTAGGGGATGCCAAGTGAATGGCAGGGAATCAAAACATAGCAGTAATAAACCAGGCATTTACAGGGGCCTTCCAGGGAGAAAAAAGCATCTATAGAAATGGACCCAAAGGCCTCTGGAATGAATGAAAAACAGGAGGCCACATGTCCGAACTCCTTTGCTTGCAACAGACACAACCTCAGCTAAAATCATTGTAATGCAGTATTAAATTGAGCTTCCCCAGTGCCTCAGAGATTCAGTGGAGGCTTGGAGGCTGGGGACAGTGGGGCCGGATCGCCCTTTCCCCTAATGGGAAAAACCACAGGACTTGCAAAGAGTGGCCAAAACCACTTCTAAGATCCTTTGCCCATTACTCACCACCAGTCAATATGAAAAAAGAAAAGGAATTAAAGGAGATTGGTTATTGTGGAAACTTTCCTCAAAGGGAGTTACTGATATAGTTTGGAGAGTTAGGAGTTTATGGCACTCGCTCTCTCAAATCAAGAATGGGTGTCTTTGAGAATCATCAAGCAACATAGGATGTGCTTCCAAGAGGAGATATCCTGAGCGGTGGATCTCACCAGACCTGCATTGGGTTAAGCAGTGCATGGCCAGGAGCTCATGGGAGATGGTAGGGAGGGGTGGAGGGGTGGAGGGATGGGGATATCACCTGGGATTGGTGGACACATTTGAACAAAGAGACCATTGACTGACTCTTACCTAACAAAGTAGGAAAGCAGAAAGGCTGGAGTGGCCCTTAATGACAGGACCAAAAGACAAGGTGTCAGGGAGAGAGACTTGCTCTTCCTGAATTGGGGCTGGGGGTGGGGAAGCAGGGACACAGAGTTTCCCCACTGACCAGGTGGATGCCATGAAAGGGGATGGAGCCTGGCTCCAAGGCTGCTCCTAGGAAGGCCACAGGGAAAATGAAGTGTGGACTCCTGCTGAGGAAGGGGATCTTGAGAGATCCAGAGGTACAGAGAGAAGTATCCAGCATCCAGATATTTGCCAAACCGAAGGAACAAGCAGCCAAATTAGAAAAGCACGTCCAAGTCAGACATTCCTCCCTGCTCGACTGGAGCTCCAAAAGCTGGAGGACAGATCCGGCCCCTCTCTCCTGGCTGGTGCCTGGAGTTCCAGAGAATTCCTGAACTAGGAAGAAGAGATGTTTTGAACAAGAAAAAATAACAATGTTTTAATTTAGATTGGAGTGGGATTTTTAATGTCTGAGATTGTGAGTGCTCCAATAATCAAACATGACCAGAAATGTTATGGGAACGGCTTAAGGTATCTTCAGGAGACAGAGAAAGGACGAGAAGCAGACGAGGTTTGAAGGCAGTGGTGCCTGCTGACCTTGGTCTGTTCCGTCAGCTAAGGCAGTTCAGTCCAAAAAGAGGACCCTGTGCCCTGAGCACAAAGTCAGCAGTTGGGTGGGCTTCGCACATATTTGGGTTCAGAGCTTAAATAATGGTGTAACAGAACTCTCTCTCTCTCTCTCTCTCTCTGTCTCCCCTTCATTTCTCAACTTATCTCTGTTTCACTTTTCTTGTTGGCTCTATTGTCTGCTGCCACAAAAGGATTGTCCCATGTGGTGGAAAGACAGCTGCTGGCCACACTACACTCATTCCTGCTGTGAGTAGTCCCCAGGGAGAAGCAGGCTTTTCTTCCAGCACCTGCATGCCAGCTTTCACAGATGGAGTCTCACCTGACTGGTCCTGCTTGGGCGTGTCTCCACCCTTTGAGCCCATCCTGGGGAGGGTTCATGGGGTACATGATTTACCAGGCTCAGTCGCACACCTCCTTCCAGGGCTGGACACTGGGGGGTCCCAGAGAGGAGTCGCTCAGCCAGAGTCATGTGGGATGACAGGGAAACATGCTCCGGTGGAAAGAGAAGTGTCAGGTCAATAAAATCACATTTGTCTCCTGCGAGGATTCCTGATGATGAACTGCAGGGTGAGACACAAGCAGAGGTGCCACTGGGGCCAGATGTGGGAGAGCAGAGCCTGCCAGGATCCGGGCTGTGCTTCAAAGGGGCGGAAGTACTGCCAGGTAGCAGCCCTCATCTTGCCGCCATCTTCCAAGGCCCAGAGATGAGGTCCTACCTCCTCCTTAGCCTTTGTTTCTTGCTGTCTACAGCTGCAGTGGTCTCAGTGGAGTGGAAATGAAAGTACGAAGCTTATATTCACATGTTAAAGATAGATAAATTGCTGAGAAAAAGAGTGTATTGAAGGCCAACAGCGAGCCTAGCCATGCTGGAACTGTCCAAATCACTCCAAAACAGCTTATTGAAACATAAAATTGTACATTAGATATGGCCAGTAGTGCACACTTTCCCATATATGACTAATATTTTCTCTTTTGGTGCCTGACAACCAAGGGAATGCATTGTCCATACATTATCACCAAGCATCTGGCATACATTTGAATGCAAATTACTGCATGGGAATGCAATGTCTTCTCACCACACCCATCCTTCTCTCCACCATCGCCAAGGTCTAGTAACTCTGTCTTTGCCAAATTACTAAGACATTTAAAAATGTAGTTTTTTTTTTTCTTTTTATGGTATAATTTGAGAAAGACAAGTGCATTTATATAGAACATAGATATAATAATAAAGTTACTTTTTATTCTAATATTTCCTGATGCTTAAAATGCACTCTGTAAAACAAACTGTCCTAAATAATCATTAGTAGACATATTGGTGACATGTTAAAAGAACTGCATTCCAAATTTGTTTCCGTCATGTTTAAGCTGATTGATGTTTACATCAAGCAAGTTATAGATGACCAGAGATGGTTCTAGATTAGAAGAATTATGTGTTTCCTTCCAAACTTGTACACAGACATGTTAACACATTGATAGTCATTCTTCGAGGATTCTAGTCTGGCTGCTGGTGGTGAACGCTGCACAATCCTGCCTGTGCAGCGGCAGGGTCCTTGCGGGGGATGTTTAAATCCTTAGAGGAGTAAGAAGCATATGCATGGGTGACAGACAAAAGATTAAATAAAAGACTATGGAATGAAGTGCAGAAAAAACAGAGATTTAGATGAGAATGTGCTGAAACTTTAGTGTACCCACTCCAGAATTGTTCTATTATTTTGCTTAAGTTTTGGTTGACTAAACAATTTGCTATAACCATAAGCCCCGAAAACCTAAGACATGTGGTTCCTCCTCCATCCACATCTCACACCCCTACTTGGGTTGGGTCACTGGCCCCATTAACCTTCAGCAGAACGTGTCCTTGTAGGAGAACTGAGGTCATAAACATTCTAAAGCCAGACAACACCATGATGTGGCGGCAACACGAGACAGCAACCAACAACCTGAATCCTGTTTCTGCTTCCATGATTTAATAGCTATGTAATTATGGGCAGAGCACTTACCTTAAGTATTTCCTCCTCTAAAAACATGTGAGTGTCTGGCCGGGTGCTTGCTAAGTCTTCTTCCTGTTCTAAAAAAAATCCATTCTTCTATAACATTTAAACCCAGAGCCTTAATTTTCTAAGCAAATTGCTTGGCTTAGAAGCAGAGCTTTGGGGCTGTATTATTTTAATTAGCCGATGAATTGGAAAGAAATGATATATGACGTACTGTGCCAGGAGTTGAAAGATGAAAACTACCTTGACTGAGACCCACACCCATTGCTTCTCCGCCTTTTTCCTGGTTTCTCCTCTCTCCCTCCCTCAAGGGTGTCTCAGTGCCTGCCTCTACATCCAGCTTTCATTCTGCAATCGACTTACTATTTCCACTTCCTTGCAAATACCCTCCACTGCTTTGCCCCTCACTCACCTGCAGAACTCACACCTGTACTTAAATGCTGTGGTTAAACTGCACCCATCCAGCTAGGGGCCACTAGGGCACACACACCATGCTGGCTGGTCTTCCTTGAAACAAATGGACACACCCGTCACGTTCCCTCAGGATGGCTAAGCAGTGGTTCAACACTTCCATGATCCAGTGATCGTCCTCACACCCACTCCCCCGTCCTCACACCTACTCCCCTGCCCTCACACCTACTGCCCCATCCTCACACCTCGGTCACCTCCTCCCCCACCCTCACTCTCAGCTGATGGATGAGCTTCCCAGGGCTTAACACAACAGACATTGATTCTGTCACCATTCTGGAGGCTGAAGGTCTGAAATCCAGGTGTTGGCAGGGCCATGCTCCCTCGTAGTCTCCAGGGGAGGACCCCCCTTGCCTCCTCCAGCTTCTGCCTGCAGCCTTCAATCCTCGGCTGCAGATGCAGTCCTCCGTCCTTGGCCTCCGTCTTCCCATAGTGTCCTTCCTCTGTGTGTCTCTCTCTTCCTTTTGAAGGGGTTAGCTGTATTGGATTAGGCGACACCCTGGTGACCTCATCTTAGCTGAATTACATCTGCAAAGATTCTATTTCAAATAAGGTCACATTCACAGGTACTGGAGGTTAGGGGTTGAATATGCCTTTGTGGGAGACACAGTTCAGCTCACTGCAGGCAGGCTTGCGCCTTTTGGTTTCCTCTGTATAGAATGTTTTCTCCTAGATACCCACATCCCTACCGCATCCTAGGGAAGGAAGCCAAGTGATTTCTAACAGCCTATGAGTTAACTGCAGTGCCCCGTGCTGAACCGTCTCTCTCCCCTCCTCTCTGAGCTCCCTGCCCCTCTCTGCATCTGCTCTTCCTGCCGCTCCAGGCACACTTCTCTCTGGGACCACGGCTCTGCCTGGACGATTTTGCCTGGAGCATCCTTCTCCCTCCTGCCTCCTTCAAGGCTCTGATCACACATCTGCTGACTTGCTTCCCTTTGTCATAGCATCAGTCACCCTTTAGCTGGTAGTATAGAATGCTTGTTATTGCCAGTGTGGGCAGTGTGCTTCCCACTGCTGGAGTATTAGCTCCACTTGGTTCATGTTCACTGATACCCGAATTGGATGGAACGTAGTAGGTCTCCAATAACTTTATCAATGCCTGTGACAACCCCTTCCAAACATGGTTTTAGAATCTTTCAAATATTTTGGAGGACATGTCCCCTTGAAAAAATTCCTATCTGTGTTTTTGTTCAAAATTATGTAATGAGGCACAGATTAGGTATAGCAACTAAATACTTCAGTCAGGAAAATAATATAAAACAAATGTTGAGAAGTCGAGCTGGAATACGTTATTCTTGTTAACAGTAAAAGCGTTGGTAGATTTTATTAATTAAAATTGTAGGCAAAATATGGGACAATTGAAAAGTTTTTAAAGTACATAATGTTCTTGTGAGGGTTTTGGTTGTTTTTTCAAATTCAATTAATGAAATTAAGATAGCATGCCATTCTCTTGGTACTTTCTAAGTATGCATCAAATATTCATGCTTCTCGACACACTTTCTTGAAGCATTTGTTTATTTTTCAAGCTAAGTATCATTGAGACAATATTCCTGTTATCAAAAACATTGTTTGGAAGATTTCTGCAGCTTGTTAAATTATACACAGTGTCAGTAAATACTCGTTGGTCAAATTTCAAATATGAAATAAAACTTGGAAAAAGAAGAACATTTAGCATCTGCAAAATTATATCACATTAAAGTATTGCCAGAATAAGTGGAATCTTGTAGGGAAATTGTGTCTCTGGTGGACTATTTGAAGTAAATGTATTCAATTGAATAAATAAGGGACGTGGTTTAAAAATAGGAATGACAATTTCTTTTAAACAACATTCCATATGCAAGTAAATGTAACAACAGGATTTATATAAATATATTAAAGCATTATAATTTAACATTAGTCATGGTGACGATAATGTGTGCATGAATGTACTTTTCAGCCTAGAAAACTATATTAATGGAGAGGTTATAGCGTGTGACTCTAGAAGGACATTGTCTTATTAAATCAAATGTCACCTAAAATAACAATTAGATCAAATATATATATATGGCTCATTTATTTTGTAGTTGTTGGGTTCCCTCCACCCACAATCCTGGAGTCCTGAATTAAAACTGTCCTCGAGTCACAGGCAGGACCAATCAAATCCAAACCCGCTAAAGGAGGTTGATTTGAATGGAAGACAGAGCCGCATTTTTATACACAAAACATCTGAATGAGGCTGGTTTCTGTTTGCTTCAAATTTAGAATCAGCGTTCTATCTTTGTCCAGTGTTTACAATAAAAAATAAGGTTTTTGTTTTTTCCAGCAGAGACATTTGAAATTATATCAGAGCTGCTAAATCATAGAACAGTATTTTCACAGAAATGTTGATGGACAATATAGACATACCTTAAAATCTAAGCAGGGAATTGCTCATTGAGTATTATGGCCTGTTGAGAGACTCAGCCATTGTTTACCTTGGGAAGCTCCTTAAATTTGGGTGTTTTACACGATTTGATAAACAATACAGTAGTGTCCAGAAAAGGAAGTTCAGAGTCCTCATTTATTTACTCATTTGAAGCCAGCTTCTCTAAAAACGTATTGCCTCCTACAATTCTTCTTCTTCTTCTTCTTCTTATTATTATTATTATACTTTAAGTTCTAGGGTACATGTGCACAACGTGCAGGTTTGTTACATATGCATACATGTGCCACGTTGGTGTGCTGCACCCATTAACTCGTCATTTACATTAGGTATATATCCTAATGCTATCCCTCCCTCCCCCCACCCCATGACAGGCTCCAGTGTGTGATGTTCCCCACCATGTGTCCAAGTGTTCAATTCCCACCTATGAGTGAGAACATGCAGTGTCTGGTTTTCTGTTCTTGTGATAGTTTGCTCAGAATGATTGTTTCCAGCTTCATCTATGTCCCTGCAAAGGACATGAACTCATCCTTTTTTATGGCTGCATAGTATTCCATAGTGTATATGTGTCACATTTTCTTAATCCAGTCTATCATTGGTGGACATTTGGGTTGATTCCAAGTCTTTGCTATTGTGAATAGTGCCACAATAAACATATGTGTGCATGGGTCTTTATAGCAGCATGGTTTATAATCCTTTGGGTATATACTCAGTAATGGGATGGCTGGGTCAAATGGTATTTCTAGTTCTAGATCCTTGAGGAATCACCACACTGTCTTCCACAATGGTTGAACTAGTTTACAGTCCCACCAACAGTGTAAAAGTGTTCCTATTTCTCCACATCCTCTCCAGCACCTGTTGTTTCCTGACTTTTTAATGATTGCCATTCTAACTGGTGTGAGATGGTATCTCATTGTGGTTTTGATTTGCATTTCTCTGATGGC
>NW_016804423.1:2774479-2784940 GCF_001698545.2 Rhinopithecus bieti
ATTGCACTGTGGTCTGAGAGACAGTTTGTTATAATTTCTGTTCTTTTACATTTGCTGAGGAGTGCTTTACTTCCAACTATGTGGTCAATTTTGGAATAAGTGCGATGTGGTGCTGAGAAGAATGTATATTCTGTTGATTTGTGGTGGAGAGTTCTGTAGATGTCTATTAGGTCTGCTTGGTGCAGAGCTGAGTTCAATTCTTGGATATCCTTGTTAACTTTCTGTCTTGTTGATCTGTCTAATGTTGACAGTGGGGTGTTGAAGTCTCCCATTATTACTGTGTGGGAGTCTAAGTCTCTTTGTAGGTCTCTAAGGACTTGCTTTATGAATCTGGGTGCTCCTATATTGGGTGCATATATATTTAGGATAGTTAACTCTTCTTGTTGAATTGATCCCTTTACCATTATGTAATGGCCTTCTTTGTCTCTTTTGATCTTTTTTGGTTTAAAGTCTGTTTTATTAGAGACTAGGATTGCAACCCCTGTTTTGTTTTGTTTAGTTTTGTTTTCCATTTGCTTGGTAGATCTTCCTTCATCCCTTTATTTTGAGCCCGTGTGTGGCTCTATACATGAGATGGGTCTCCTGAATACAGCACACTGATGGGTCTTGACTCTTTATCCAATTTGCCAGTCTGTGTCTTTTAATTGGAGCATTTAGCCCATTTATGTTTAAGGTTAATATTGTTATGTGTGAATTTGATCCTGTCATTATGATGTTAGCTGGTTATTTTGCTCGTTAGTTGGTGCAGTTTCTTCCTAGCATCAATGGTCTTTACAGTTTGGCATGTTTTTGCAATAGCTGGTACCGGTTGTTCCTTTCCATGTTTAGTGCTCCCTTTAGGAGCTCTTGTAAGGCAGGCCTGGTGGTGACAAAATCTCTCAGCATTTGCTTGTCTGTAAAGGATTTCATTTCTCCTTCACTTATGAAGCTTAGTTTTACTGGATATGAAATTCTGGAATGAAAATTGTTTTCTTTAAGAATGTTGAATTTTGGCCCCCACTCTCTTCTGGCTTGTAGAGTTTCTGCTGAGAGCTCTGCTGTTAGTCTGATGGGCTTCCCTTTGTGGGTAACCTGACCTTTCTCTCTGGTTGCCCTTAATATTTTTTCCTTCATTTCAACTTTTGGAAAATCTGACAATTGTGTGTCTTGGAGTTGCTCTTCTTGAGGGGTATCTTTGTGGCATTCTCTGTATTCCCTGAATTTGAATATTGGCCTGCCTTGCTAGGTTGGGGAAGTTCTCCTGGATAATATCCTGAAGAGTGTTTTCCAACTTGGTTCTATTCTCCCTGTCACTTTCAGGTACACCAATCAGACATAAATTTGGTCTTTTCACATAGTCCCATATTTCTTGGAGGCTTTGTTTATTTCTTTTTAGTCTTTTTTCTCTAAATTTCTCTTCTCGCTTCATTTATTTGATCTTCAATCACTGATACTCTTTCTTCCACTTGATCAAATTGGCTACTGAAGCTTGTGCATGCATCATGTAGTTCTCGTGCCATGCTTTTCAGCTCCATTGGGTCACTTAAGGTCTTCTCTATGCTGTTTATTCCAGTTGGCCATTCATCTAATCTTTTTTCAAGGTTTTTAGCTTCTTTGTGATGGGTTCGAACATCCTCCTTTGCTGGCGAGGAGCTGCATTCCTTTGTAGGAGAAGAGGTACTCTGATTTTTGGAATTTTTGGCTTTTCTGCTCTGCTTTCTCCCCACCTTTGTGGTTTTATCTACCTTTGGTCTTTGATGATGGTGACCTAGAGATGGGGTTTTAGTGTGGATGTCCTTTCTGTGTGTTAGTTTTCCTTTTAACAGTCAAGACCCTCAGCTGCAGGTCTAGTTAGAGTTTGCTGGAGGTCCACTCCAGACCCTGTTTGCCTGGATATCACCAGCAAAGGCTGCAGAACAGCAAATATTGCAGAACAGCAAATGTGGCTGCCTGATCCTTCCTCTAGAAGCTTCGTCTCAGAGGGGCACCCGGCTGTACCGGGTGTCAGTTGGCCCCTACTGGGAGGTGTCTCTCAGTTGGCCCCTACTTGGAGATGTCTCCCAGTTAGGCTACTCGGGGGTCGAAGACCCACCTGAGGAGGCAGTCTGCCCATTCTCAGATCTCAAACTCTGTGCTGGGAGAACCATTATTCTCTTCAAACCTGTGAGACAGGTACGTTTAAGTCTGCAGAAGTTGTCTGCTGCCTTTTGTTCAGCTATGCCCTGCCCCCAGAGGTAGAGTCTACAGAGGCAGGCAGGCCTCCTTGAGCTGCGGTGGACTCCACCTAGTTTGAGCCTCCTGGCTGCTTTGTTTACCTACTCAAGCCTCAGGAATAGCAGATGCCCCTCCCCCAGCCTTGCTGCTGCCTTGCAGTTCAATCTCGGACTGCTGTGCTAGCAGTGAGCAAGGCTCTGTGGGCGTGGGACCCTCTGAGCCAGGTGCAGGATATAATGTCCTGGTGTGCCATTTGCTAAGACCATTGGAAAAGCACAGTATTAGGGTGGGAGGTCCCAATTTTCCAGGTATCATCTGTCACAGCTTCCCTTGGCTAGGAAGGGGAATCCCCCAACCCCTTGCATTTCCCCGGTGAGGTTATGCCCCACCCTGCTTCAGCTCACACTCTGTAGGCTGCACCCACTGTCCAACAAGCCCCAGTGAGATGAACCTGGTACCTCAGTTGGAAATGCAGAAATCACCCGTCTTCTGCGTTGCTCATGCTGGGAGCTGTAGACTAGAGTTGTTCCTATTCAGCCATCTTGGAATCCTCTCCCTCACCTCCTACATTTCTTACCTGGATCATTCTACAAGTCATTCCAAACCGAAAGAGAAGCACATTATTAACCAATGGCAGTTTCACCTTCACTGTTAATAAATTATTTACTTAGGTCTTGCATATATCCAGAATCTTTCTGTGTACCTAAGCAAATAAACGTTTGTGGAATAAATAAAACTGGGTATGGTCTTTTCATCTGATGTTGTGGTGATTGGTGCAGAGAATTTACCTGCAGCCAAACATTCTAACAGAATGATGAAGCTTAGACTAGTCAGGTCAGCAGTGTTCAACAGGTGGCCTGGGAATGTGGGAAAATTGGAGTCTAGGGTAGTTTGCAAGGGTTCAGTGTACCCACATCTTTCTAGTTCTGTGACCTCAAGCAAGTTAATCCCTCAAGGCCTCAGTTTCTTCATTAATAAAATAACTACACTAATAATATATACTTACACTTATAATGGCAAGTGGATAATTAGCACAATGCTTACCACAAGATAAGTCCCCAATAAGTCATAGCTCTAACGATTTTATAGATTGAATAAATTCCATTTATATGCTAGTATATTTTAGAATTTTGAGATTTTAGATACACATTCACTTAATAGAAGTCCGGATTTATTTATATATGTATACATATTCATATATATGTATATGTATCTATATGTTTAATCAATGGAGAATGAAGGTAAATCTTATTATATGTGGTCAATATAGTTTAGTTAGGAAATTGGTCCTCATACGTTTAAGGCTTGAAAACCACAATTCTACGTGATATTTCAGAATCACAGGATTGAAACCTGAAGTCCAGAGACTTGGAGTGATGAGCTCTAGGACACGGTTCGTCACAGGAAAAGCAGCATCCAGGTTGCAGAGTCCCTCTTTCCCTGTGACTTACTGGGCCTCCCAAAAGAGGGGAGAAGGTGGAGATCATCAGTATCCTTACAATGGAGAGTCTGAAAGAGGTTAGGGTTATGTCCATTTTCAGATCAAAACTTGAAAAAATCATGGTCATGCTTTTTGTTATAAGCATATCAGACGGTTTATGTAAGAGTTATACTTTTTCAAGTCTGACAATTAATTATTACATTGAAAATTTAGTAATAGGGTTTGTATGAATCAAATGAGGTTTTTTGGAATAGCAACGCAATTTTACAAATTGACATTGTTTGGATATAGGGCAGTATTATTGTTTTATACTGATTTGAACACTTTAAGATGTTTCTGTTGATCAGCGTTACTGAATTTTTTCAAGTGCCTTCTTTCATGACTTTATTAATTTCAGCCTGAGTTTCTGTGGTAGGAGATGAGGTATAATCATGGCCTAAGTTAAAAAAAAATTAAGCCTACTTGTCGGCATTTTCATTATTGCCAAAACTCAGTTGCTATAACATTTCTAAAGAGCTCATAAATTACTTAAAACTGTGTGTTCTACACTTTCCCCAAGAAATCTCCATGGAAAGCAATGTAAATGGTGTGTAGCTTTTGATGAATTATGCTGCTCTTGTTCCTAATGTAAGGTTGAGTTTCTCATTATTAAATGGTCCTGAGCCAAGATTGTTGGTGGCCTAATGGTCAATTAAATTTCAAATGAACTTCAAAGACCAGGATTAAGATTTCCCTTTACTTTTAATTCTTTAATAATAATTTACTCAAATCCCTAGGAAAATTTTAAATGCACTTCATTTGTAGTCAGTGTTGAAGAATTATAAAATACTGTTTTCCAAGTTTTTTTTTTTCTTTTTTTTGTTTCGTTACAATGGAAGCTTTTAAAATAGCAGAGCTGACAATCATTAGAATGACAATACAGTTAGAAGTAACAATGACTATGCCACCATGTCACAAATGCAATATTGCACCATTGGAGATATTTTAATTCAGTTTCATTGTTTCTGATATATAATTTGCATCTTAGAGGAAAAAGCTCTATCTTAGCATTTTGTGCCACAAGCAGAAATCTTACAATAAATGTGACAACAGGCATAAATCTTATAATAAATGTAAACAAATGGTTTTCAAAATTCGATATTTGGCAAAATACTTGAAAATTGTATTATGTCTATTTGATTTTCTCTCTTCTTTATTAGTCTAGCTAGTGGTCTATCTATTTTGTTATTTTTTTTAAAGAAACAGCTCCTGTTTTTTTTTTTAAAAAAAACAGCTCATTAATTTTTTGGACGGTTTTTTGTGTCTATCTCCTTCAATTCTTCTTTGATCTTAGTTATTTCTTGTCTTCTGCTAGCTTTTGGATTAGTTTGTTCTTCCCTCTCTAGCTCTTTTAATTGTGATGTTAAGGTGTCAATCTGAGATCTTTCAAGCTTTCCAATGTGAGCATTTACTGCTACAAATTTCCCTCTTAACACTGCTTTAGCTGTGTCCCAGAGATTCTGGTACGTTGTCTCTTTGTTCTTGGTGGTTTCAAATAACTTGATTTCTGGCTTAATTTAGTTATTTACCCGGGAGTCATTCAGGAGCAGGTTGTTCAATTTCCATGTAATTGTGTTGTTTTGAGTGAGTTTCTCAATAGTTGGATTAAAGACTTAAATGTAAAACCCAAAACCATACAAACCCTGGAAGAAGACCGAGGCAATACCATTCAGGACACAGGCATGGGCAAAGACTTCATGACAAAAACATCAAAAGCAATTGCAGCAGAAGCCAAAATTGACAAACAGGATCTAATTAAACTAAAGAGCTTCTGCACAGCAAAAAAAAAAAAAAAAAAAGAAAAGAAAAGAAAAAAAAAAAAACGATCATCAGAGTGAACAGGAAATCTATAGAACGGGGGAAAATTTTTGCAATCTACCCATCTGACAAAGGTCTAATATCCAGAATTTACAAACAACTTAAACAAATTTACAAGAAAAAAAACAACTCCATCAAAAAGTGGGCAAAGGATATGAACAGACACTTCTCAAAAGAAGATGTGGCCCAAAAAACATATGAAAAAAAGCTCATCATCACTGGTCATCAGAGAAATGCAAATTAAAACCACAGTGAGAAACCATCTCATGCCAGTCAGAATGGCAATTATTTAAAAGTCAGGAAACAATAGATGCTGGTGAGGCTGTGGAGAAATAGGAACACTTTTACACTGTTGGTGGGAATGTAAATAACTTCAACCATTGTGGAAGACAGTGTGGTGATTCCTCAAGGATCTAGAACCAGAAATACCATTTGACCCAGCAATCCCATTACTGGGCATATACCCAAAGGATGATAAATCATTCTACTATAAAGACACATGCACACGTATGTTTATTGCAACGCTACATAGCAAAGACATGGAACCAATACGAATGCCCATCAATGATACACTGGATAAAGAAAATGTGGTACAGATACACCATGGAATACTATGCAGACATAAAAGGAATGAGATCATGTCCTTTGCAGGGACATGGATGAAGCCAGAAGCCATCATCCTCAGCAAACTAACACAGGAACAGAAAACCAAAATCACATGCTCTCACTCATAAGTGGCCATTGAACAATAAGAACACGGACACAGAGAGGGGAACAACATACACCAGGGCCTGCTGGGGATTGTGGGGTAAGGGGAGGGAACTTAGAGAATGGGTCAATAGGTGCAGCAAACCAGCATGGCACGCGTAAACCTATGTAACAAACCTGCACGTTCTGCACATGTATCCCAGTTATTTTTTAAGAAGAAATTTAAAAAAGGAAAAATTTAGCTGGGGTTTTCCAGCGTCCTCTGATGTCACTCATTTTACAGACTTTTAATAATAGTGGAAAAAGTACCTAGATCTCCTCCACTTCCCCAAACCAATGGTGGAAGATCCCAGGCTCTCCTGCCCTAGGCCCACTGCAGAGCCAAGGAGCACCCTCTGCTTAGGCTCTGCTATCACAACAGGGACGTGTCCGCGACACTGAAAAGTACCTAGAAAGCCATGTGTCCTAAAAGTTGAAAAACTTGGTAAATTTCTCCTCTAAAGTAATCAAAGTGTCTTAAAAATTCCATTTCAAGAGGTCTGTCATACGTAGACTTGGACATAGATACTGATTGCAAAACAACAAAAGATGCGTTACAAAATATGGCCAGCCATCCCATTCACACAGTTGATATGCATGGACAGCCTGGACCTGGTGACCCAGAAGAAGAGAGACAGGGGAAGCAAGTATGGGGGTCCCTCTGGTGCGCAGGCTCCAGTGCCCTTCCCAACTCTAGTTCTAGAGCCTGGCTGACTGCTCTTACCCTGCACCCCTGTGCTACAGAGATGAGGTACTCAGGAGAAAGAGAAGAAGAAGGACCAAATCCCAACAAAAAAAGAGATTCCAGGGCTATTTTTTTTTAAGAAAACTTTTATTTTGACATGATTATAGATTAATAGGAAAATGAAAAACTAATATGGAGAGATCTCTAATCCACTTTGTGGCTTCCCTCCATGGTTACATGTTGTGGAACAATACTGCAATATCAAAACCAGGAAATTCATATTGCTACAATGTGTGTAGTCCCATGCCATCCTACCAGCTGTATAGATTCCTGTGCAGGGCTATGCCCTCAACAGAAAGGTCTCCTCCTGCTGCCCCTTCATAGTCACCCTGAGGCTATGATGGGAAAGAGCAGCGGAGGGCTGAGAAAGGATGAGGGCTCAGCAACCGCTCCTCTTAGGTGGAATAGTGACTTTCCATCTTGCGCAGCATCATCCTACTGAGGATGGCCCATGCTGCTAGGACTCAATGCATCCCTCGTAATTATTCCATAGTACTGGAAAAGGAAGAGCCTTCTCTGATTCACACAGGTGTCACTCTGGGAAAAGCTCATGGAAGCCCTCTTGGCTTCCAAGAAGATTCCGAGGTATGACCAGGAAGAGGCAAGTGATGGTGATGATAGGAGAAGAGGCTGGTGAATGAGGCATTTTGTTATTTGGGGCTTCCAGTCCNTCAGAATGGCAATTATTTAAAAGTCAGGAAACAATAGATGCTGGTGAGGCTGTGGAGAAATAGGAACACTTTTACACTGTTGGTGGGAATGTAAATAACTTCAACCATTGTGGAAGACAGTGTGGTGATTCCTCAAGGATCTAGAACCAGAAATACCATTTGACCCAGCAATCCCATTACTGGGCATATACCCAAAGGATGATAAATCATTCTACTATAAAGACACATGCACACGTATGTTTATTGCAACGCTACATAGCAAAGACATGGAACCAATACGAATGCCCATCAATGATACACTGGATAAAGAAAATGTGGTACAGATACACCATGGAATACTATGCAGACATAAAAGGAATGAGATCATGTCCTTTGCAGGGACATGGATGAAGCCAGAAGCCATCATCCTCAGCAAACTAACACAGGAACAGAAAACCAAAATCACATGCTCTCACTCATAAGTGGCCATTGAACAATAAGAACACGGACACAGAGAGGGGAACAACATACACCAGGGCCTGCTGGGGATTGTGGGGTAAGGGGAGGGAACTTAGAGAATGGGTCAATAGGTGCAGCAAACCAGCATGGCACGCGTAAACCTATGTAACAAACCTGCACGTTCTGCACATGTATCCCAGTTATTTTTTAAGAAGAAATTTAAAAAAGGAAAATTTAGCTGGGGTTTTCCAGCGTCCTCTGATGTCACTCATTTTACAGACTTTTAATAATAGTGGAAAAGTACCTAGATCTCCTCCACTTCCCCAAACCAATGGTGGAAGATCCCAGGCTCTCCTGCCCTAGGCCCACTGCAGAGCCAAGGAGCACCCTCTGCTTAGGCTCTGCTATCACAACAGGGACGTGTCCGCGACACTGAAAAGTACCTAGAAAGCCATGTGTCCTAAAAGTTGAAAACTTGGTAAATTTCTCCTCTAAAGTAATCAAAGTGTCTTAAAATTCCATTTCAAGAGGTCTGTCATACGTAGACTTGGACATAGATACTGATTGCAAAACAACAAAAGATGCGTTACAAAATATGGCCAGCCATCCCATTCACACAGTTGATATGCATGGACAGCCTGGACCTGGTGACCCAGAAGAAGAGAGACAGGGGAAGCAAGTATGGGGTCCCTCTGGTGCGCAGGCTCCAGTGCCCTTCCCAACTCTAGTTCTAGAGCCTGGCTGACTGCTCTTACCCTGCACCCCTGTGCTACAGAGATGAGGTACTCAGGAGAAAGAGAAGAAGAAGGACCAAATCCCAACAAAAAAAGAGATTCCAGGGCTATTTTTTTTTAAGAAAACTTTTATTTTGACATGATTATAGATTAATAGGAAAATGAAAACTAATATGGAGAGATCTCTAATCCACTTTGTGGCTTCCCTCCATGGTTACATGTTGTGGAACAATACTGCAATATCAAAACCAGGAAATTCATATTGCTACAATGTGTGTAGTCCCATGCCATCCTACCAGCTGTATAGATTCCTGTGCAGGGCTATGCCCTCAACAGAAAGGTCTCCTCCTGCTGCCCCTTCATAGTCACCCTGAGGCTATGATGGGAAAGAGCAGCGGAGGGCTGAGAAAGGATGAGGGCTCAGCAACCGCTCCTCTTAGGTGGAATAGTGACTTTCCATCTTGCGCAGCATCATCCTACTGAGGATGGCCCATGCTGCTAGGACTCAATGCATCCCTCGTAATTATTCCATAGTACTGGAAAAGGAAGAGCCTTCTCTGATTCACACAGGTGTCACTCTGGGAAAAGCTCATGGAAGCCCTCTTGGCTTCCAAGAAGATTCCGAGGTATGACCAGGAAGAGGCAAGTGATGGTGATGATAGGAGAAGAGGCTGGTGAATGAGGCATTTTGTTATTTGGGGCTTCCAGTCCTGAAAGATGTGTGTACTACTATAAAAAAACAAAAGCACATTATCTATAGTTATCAACATATGAACCAAGCCACCTGTTATCCAGTCATTAAATTAAGCCTTTCCCCTACGAGAACAACCTGTCTTGATCAATAAAGGTGAATGGTTTGACATACGGTGTTTGAATTCGACCATTCACTGGGAAGTTTTCTAAACTGCAATGTAGATTTTTCCATGTACCCCATACTTCACTCAACAGTTCTTGTTAACATACTGAGTGCTAAAAAGAACCCCATTCCAATGTGCTCTGAAAAGAGATTGGGTTGTAGCTGCACCTTTGTTTTCAATGAGCTCAATTACTGAACAGCAAATTCACATTCTTGCAAAGTCTTCGCTCTTTAGGCTTGCTGTTTTTAATTAGAAATGTCTTAGAACCATCTAGAATAATCCATGCCGGGATCTTCCCAGTATGAACAGCTCTTCCTTTATCTTCCCTGTTCCTTTTGTGATATTAGAAGCCTGCCTAAGATTTTGCTTGAGAACAGCATCTGCTGATAAGAAATAATTTTAAAAACAATGGACCAGATGATCTCTTTATGATTATTTTATGTGAACTACTCTGTCCTAAAATAGGGTTCACAGCCCGACTCTCGACATTTCCGAGGATTTTAAAGATCTTCCCAGCAGATATTTCAGCTGCTCATCATTCTCTATTTCTCTTGTTTCTCTTGATTTCTAGTGGCAGCAGGATTTCAGCCAGTGCCCCTGGCCCAGTCCCACTCCCTACACTGATGACGGACTTCACTGTGAACAACATACTTGTGGGGGTCCGGGGGGTGTGTAAGGAGTAATTCCCTCTCGTAAGGAGACCAGAGACCCATTGACAAACATGAAGCTCTGGTTCAGAGCAACTGAGACAAAAAAAAAAAAAAAAAAAAAAAAAAAA
>NW_016804423.1:2785223-2846435 GCF_001698545.2 Rhinopithecus bieti
AAAAAAAAAAAAAAAAAAAAAAAAAAAAAAAAACCCGCACAGCTTGAATGAATAGTCAGGAACTATACAAGATTGGTGTTTTGAAAAATTCTCCACGTCAGTGTACAGTGGAATGAGGAAATGCCATTTTTGGGGAGGGTAAGGAAACATAAATGCCTTTCTGTAAAATTAATTAACAAATTGGTGGTTGACGTAACATTCTCTCCGTTGATCCTCTCGTCTCCGGGACGAAGCGCACGCTCTGCCGCCGCCTGCGCCTTTTGACTCGTCAGTATCGCTCACATCATCTGTCTCCTCCTGTCTAGCTTTTTTTTTAGTCTCAGATGAAACAACTTGTGCCTCTTGTTTCAGCTTGGTTTCCTTGTTTGTTGATGCAATGGGAACAAACCATCTGCCTAATCATTTAAAGAATATTTTTTAATCAGGCTCTTTGGGTGATTTAATCCAAAACTCACACTTTTCCCCCATTTTCATCAAACAAAATGAATCTTACTCATGACGACAAAACATCAAACCAGAGTTTGCTCCAAACTGTTCTCAATGTTATATTTTTAACAGAATTCCAGGCATACATAATATTAAAAATTACATCCCTGATGCTATTGTGAGATTAAAAGTCTGGCATGGTGCCTGGATAATGGATCATATGATTATATTGTTTACAAAACCTCTTCTGCAATATTTCAGTTTCTAAGTAACACCCTCAACCATGGACTACATCAATGGGGAAATACTAACAGCCAGAAAAGAAATAATGAAACCCACCTTAAGAAAGTATCAATAGGATAGCTTTATTTTTATTGTGTAAGCTTTTGATTCTGTGGC
Source organism: Rhinopithecus bieti (assembly GCF_001698545.2). Classification (NCBI taxonomy): domain Eukaryota; kingdom Metazoa; phylum Chordata; class Mammalia; order Primates; family Cercopithecidae; genus Rhinopithecus; species Rhinopithecus bieti. The sequence continues at coordinate 2,786,049 of NW_016804423.1, forward strand.
ACAACCGCCAATTAGAAAAACAAATTGTCTGTGCTTTCACTGGTCCTCAGTAAGTAGCAGGTGAAGGGGACATCTTTGCATGCTCTAAAATGATTCTTTCAAACACCTGAGGTTTCATTTTTTGGCTGCATGCATTTTTTTAAAGACTAATCAACATCTGTAAGTGCAGAGTTTTGCCAACTTGCCTGTTTCATTTGCATTGCAAGACTTCAAAACTTTCATCGAAATTCTTTCCATCCACTTTCTAATGACAAAACTATTCTATGCATCATGGGCCTTGCATTCTGATCCACTTTGAGGCTATTAAAGGATAAAAAGTTTATTGTTTTCCTTCCCCACATTATAAAGACCAGTTTTGACATTATATGGTATTATTTCTGATTTATAAATGATAAAATTATTCAGAGTTGCATGACATCCAATCAGGGAAGAATAATGATCACATTTGGAGAAAAATAATTTAAATTGTAATTGGGTAAAGGGTGACCGTGGGCTCCTCGTGCCCTCCACCTTGTAATTGGAGTCCTGCTGCTGTGTCTGTTGCATTCTCCATTCAGCCTTATGGCTTCCTGGTCAAAGGGCCCTTCGGCTTCCTCAGGATGGTCATGAGGGCTGCCTCACCCACACACCCCGGGCTTTCCGGCTGATAACCTCAGTCTATCAGTTAGGCTTGTTCAGCTTGCGTGTGTCCTCTGTGCAGAACCAATGCAGAGCAAGCACTTGGACCTGTGGCAGGTGAGGCTAGGCATTTATTAACTCAGGCTTCCTGTAAACACAGGGCACAGGAGCGGTCACAATGAGAACATGAAAATGAGAGTTATTTGGGAATGAGTGCCTCAAGAGCCATCCAGTAACTGGTGCTTTAAAAAAGAAAGTTGTGAGCAGCGAAACCAGGAGAGAGAAGCGGCATGGGGGCTCACAGCAGGTCGTGGTCCTGCATACTTCCTGCCCCTGTCACAGCAGCGCTGGCCTCCTCATCCAGCATCTCTCCTCCACCTGCTCCTCCACTCCAGCCTGGAGGTCTCTGCTCTGGTCCTGCTTTCCCAGGATAGGGAAACTCACACTGTGGCCCTTTTGCTACTTAGATGTGCAGCCATTTGTTGGATGGTAACCCTGTACTCAGTGCTGGGATGACATGTCACTTACTTTGTCCAATACAGGTCTCAGTACACATCTCATGTGGAGAGACTATGATTCAACCACCTTCACAGAAGTGGATATGGAGGCTCAGGGGTCCTCGAGCATTTTCGTGGTCACATGGCTGCTAAGCTGCAGAACCAGGAATACCGAGTCTGTCTGATACCAGAGCTGGATTCCAAACGATTCCCTAGACGTCCTCTCCCCAGGCCACATCCACTGAACATCAGCTGCACTCAGAGATGGCACCAACTAAGCACTTCCCGTATGTCTTTGAACATAAATGAAGTCTAAGTACTCTGCAGCCTTTCTCTGTCTCAAAAGCCCCACAATCGCCCTTTCTCCACAATTCTCAGCAATTAGCTGACATAATTCTTATGCCTTTATGAACATATATTCATATAAAATTATGGACTGAATTTCCCATTTCTACCATAGGACACAAATAGTCCCATGAAATTCTGGCATTTTTGCTTCCAGGCCTATTTGTCTTTCTAGACATTAATAATGATTATGAGCAGAAGAACTTTAGTCCAAAGAAATGAGTAATGGGTACAAAATAAACAGAAAGAATGAATAAGACCTACCATTTGATAGCAAAATGGGGTGACTATAGTCAATAATAATTTAATTGTGTATTTTAAAATAAAGAGTGCAATTGAATTGTTTGTAACTCAAAGGATAAATACTTGAGGGGATGGAGACCCCATTCTCCATGATGTGCTTATTTCACAGTGCATGCCTGTATTAAAACATCCCATGTACCCTAGACATGCATACACATACTATATACCCATAAAATTTTAAAAAATAATAAAAAAATTTTTTTAAACCCTGAAAAACAAATACATGAGCAACTCGAACAACAAAAGTACAAACAGACCTTAACTGGCTAATTGTTTTGAAGTGCCGCATTGGTTAATTTGTTTGGTTTATAGACAGCTCAGAAACTCATGCCCTTACAATGTACTGAAAATAGGGGTCATTACAGGCTTGTAAAATTAATACATTTTTTTCAAACATAGTTTAGTATCAAAGTGAAAGTGGAAGTGATTCCGTTTGCCATTTTGAAGGCTTCTTTCATAGGTGTTGAGGAAATCAGCATTCCAACAAGATGAAAAATTAATCTGTGGATCGCAAATTGTATATATGTGTGGAATTTAGAAGGGGGCTAGATACAGTGTATACATATAAATGTGTGATTAAACTTACTCAGAAACTTACTGTCCAACACTAGAGGCAATGCTCCCATTTCACCGACATTTTGGTGCCTAGTAGGAGAAGGCACAATGCCGTGGGAGAAGCCATTCTAATTGTGGCCTTCCTGCAGTCCTCTATCATCAGAATGCACATGCTGTCTTTGCCTTGGTGTGCTTTGCTGTGTGAAGTCAACATCAGAAAAAATGTAGCCTCACTTTGTTGATGGACTTCGTAGTGCAGAGGCCTTGCCTGATGTACTCGAGGCACAGCCAGCTCCGCGCACTGGGGAAGGAGCCTGAAGTGGTGAGGAGGCGTGGAATCCAGGTGGAGGCTGGAGTTGAAGCTCCACCACTTTCCGTCTGAGTTACTACTGCCCTGGGCCTCAGTCTCCTCATCTATATGATCAAGATGCTATTTGTTTACCAGCATCAAACCGAACACTTTACGTACTATAAAACACCTGGTTTTAGAGTAGACACTCAGGACTGCTATTTTTCTTTTTCTAGAAGCACCGTGGACTGGCAGGTGCAACAGGACTGCCCATCTGACTTCAGTCTTGAGTCATCCTCTTGTGCCAGTCAGCTGTGTCATCATCCGGGGTTATCTCGTCTTGGAATAGAACCCCTCCGACCCCTCAGATGCTGTTCCATCCCTTAGAAGGCAGCTGCACGCAGCCGCGTGGGAGGTGGTCCTGCCCGGCAAGACTCCACCATTATTCCCTGAAGGCTGATCTCCTCCATTTACCTGAATGTGGAGTCGTCCAAATGACACCCCTTTCTGCTCCCTGAGTGAAACATGTGTATGGGCTCCCCTGCTCTTCAAGGACTTACCCAGTTACAGAACATGGTGGCTTTCCCCAGATCCAGGTTCACAACCTTCTAACACTAGTGACATCCCACCTGCCATGAGCCTGCAGTGGTGGGGAGATTTCTCACACCTGGAAGGGGAGCAAGAGTCTCCTGGTCTTTTTGTGAATTAAGGGAACCCCTGCCCTGACTCTCTGGATATTCAAAGAGAGGCAGGAAGTTTTAACTCTATGGCTTAAGCTTTCCAAATACCAAGGATTTTTGAAAGTGCCTTTTCCCTACCTGATGTAAAGAAATTTCTGTCCATCCAAGAAATCTCCCCAATCCAGAGAAGCATAAAGAAGAAAAGCCAAAATCATTCCCAGGCATCCCAACCAAAGAAAAGCTGTCATTTTTTTTCACGTTCAGGATCATAATACAACTGAGATTCGAACATACTTTCCTGTTTAATAAACAGTGAGGGCCAGTCTTTTCTCCCACAATTAAACATTCTTCTGTGATACTCTTCCTTGCTGGCTATGGAGTGACATATCCATTCTTGGCAGGGCATATTCTAACAGAGAAGACGTTTCATGGAAATCATGATAGATCAAAATAAAAATTAGCACACTAATTGGATTAATTCTAGTGTGACTAAATTAACCCAAGCAACAGCCCTTGGTGTAATATGACATTTTGAAGGGTTTGGCAGGCAAAATATCTATTACTAGTAAGTTTTGAATAATATCTGCCACATGACTTAGATAGTTTAATAGGCTAATATATAAGTTAATCTTTAAAAGCCAGCCTATTTTTATAATTAAGGGAACCGATATGAATAGAACGAAGGCACAAGAAGCATTTTTAAAAATAAAATTGCGGAGGAAAAGAGGCATTTAAGAGACAACAAGAAGAGTGTTTAGGACTGATTAGCCTGAACGTGGAGAAAATAAAGCTAGCATTATGTATGGGGTCTGCTTCCTGTGGTGTCAGAGTCAGGAGATTAACTGTGCCGGTGTGGCCGCTGTGTGCTGGCTGTCAGCGTCTGTATCCTGCTGAATGATCCCGGAGCCCTTGTTCATCTCAAATTCCTTCTGAAAAAGAACACTTGTGGAATACATGGAACACGTGGCAGGCACCTCACCAGTGCTGACACAGAGATGCACAAGACTGGAACTGTGCTGTCAATGACTCAAGGTAGTGGGACAGGCAGGTGACAAAGACTTGTATAATAGCATCAAGTGACATCAGCCGTTCTGTACATGGTTTTGGGGCACACAGAGCAAATGGCCTCAGACTGTGTAAGTCGGGTAGGGACATTTTCACAGAAGCATTATCTGAACCAGCTCTTGAAGAATGAAGAGTTCAGCCTCTGGGCAAGCAGAAGAACGGTTGGTTTCTGGAAAGTCAAACCAAACCAGCATTAAGTGATGGCACATATAGTGTGCATGCCCAGGCCACTTCTGAGTGGCAGCAAAGGACAGAGAGGAAGTGTAAACCACAGCCCTTGTCTTCAGGATTAGCAGGCCACATTCCCTGTGGCTTAGCCACCCCTGATCCCTACTTCCTTCTCAAAAATGTTTGAAGTCATCATTTTGGACTCATAAAGGTTGAAGAACAGGAGTCAGCTGAAGTCCCAGGCCGGTGTTGGTTGCATACCCATCATTTGCAAATCTTGTCTAAATCTTTCTCTCTGATGTGTGTCTAAGATTCACTTGGAACAATTGCATATTCTTTTATTCTACCTCAGTCTCTATTCTGAGGAAGTCCCTGCCTACTTTGGCTGGTGACATTGATTCTACAGCCCCTTTACAGAGGTAACTGAGAAGTGCGGCTGGCTGGGGTCGGCTGTGGCTGCGGAGTTCTTAGGAGGGTGAGATGCAAACCCCAGAGCCTGCTCATCCCGGTCACCCAGGACCTCTTTCTCCTTATGCTGTGGGATTTTGTTCTGAATGTTATCAGAACAAAATACCTTCAGCATTGGGAGCCCATGGGTTTATAGCCAAAGTATTATATGAGTGATATCAAGATCGGTGAACACACACAAACACACACACACACACACGCAAAGCCGTAATAGAACTTTACTTTCCTTCTTCATAATTATAAAACTAACTTAAAAGTTTGGCATCATAAAACTTACAATGAAATGTTTTAATATTAGAGTTGTGTTTTGTTTTGACTGGGAGAAGCCGTTTAGATCGACTCTTTAGACCCTTTCCCTTGAAGATGCTGTCCACTGTCCACTGCAACCACCCCCCAAATGCTGATGACCAGAGTTGGTTTGTCCAATACAGGTCTCAGTACCATCTCATGCGGAAAGACTATGATTCATCCATCTTCACAGAAGTGGATATGGAGGCTCAGGGGTCCTGCAGCATTTTCGTGGTCACATGGCTGCTAAGCTGCAGAACCAGGACTACCGAGTCTGTCTGATACCAGAGCTGGATTCCAAATGATTCCCTAGACATCCTCTCCCCAGGCCAAATCCATTGAACATCAGCTGCACTCAGAGATGGCACCAACCAAGCACTTCCCGTGTACGTGTACTGTAGCTGTTTCCTGCTACAGTTACATGGCAAAGCCATTCACTGGGTATCCAGAGATATACCACACTGGTCTTCTCTTAAGAAAACTGGCAGCCAGGCACAGTGGCTCATGCCTGTAATCCCAGTACTTTGGGAGGCGGGCAGATCGCCTGAGGTCAGGAGTTTGAGACCAGCCTGGCCCACATGGTGAAACCCCATCTCTACTAAAAATACAAAAATTAGCTGGACTTGGTGGTGAGTGCCTGTAATCTGAGCTACTTGAAATACTGAGGCAGGAAAATTGCTTGAACCTGGGAGGCAGAGGTTGCAGTGAGCCGAGATTGCATCATTGCACTGCAGCCTACATTGCACTGACAAAGCGAGACTCTGTCTCAAAATAAAATAAAATAAAATAAAATAAAAAACTGGAAACTAGAAAATCAAACAAAAGGCACTAGATAATGCCCAATAGGTAAATCAAGGCAAAATAATGGTGCTTGATTGAGTGGACGTCACTCACAATCCTTGGTAGACGATCTGGACCCTACTCTGGGAATTCTTCGTGGACTTGCTGGCAATGGTGATGGTAGTAACTTATCTAAAGTCGCTTTTGGGGGATTTGGAAACTATCATGCACCACAAAAGTGTCTCCACACCTGTGTTCTTTGCCCAGGTGAGTTAGGAATGTGGAAGAATGTAGGCAGTGTCTGGAGGATGGTCAGGATCATCTATAAGCTTATTGCAAAAGAGAGGATTTATGCCCCAGTTGTGGTAAATATACCATTATTCATATTCCTTCCCCTGAACCATGTCTGATGGGTGCCCAGATGTGGTCATAGCTTCACAAGTCTCTGTTCTGCCTGCCTTGCTTCTGAGAACCATCACACCAGGGTAGGGAAAGAACCCTAACTGGAATGAACCTCGGGGGCTTTGGTTTCCTAAGCTTGAACATGCATGGAGGATTTCAGAGATTCCTTCCAGCTGTGAGATTATATGACAAGAGAAGCTAGATGTGTTAAACTTTGCAGTGACATGATGGGCTGCCTCTGTAATGTGGCTCCCTTCGGAAAGGGTCCCCTGAAGAATAACAAATTAATGATCCCTGTGGCAAGGCCAGTGCCTCGAGGGGTCACAGCAGGGATCTGGTTTGGAGTGAACTGTGGTGCTGTTGGGATGTCCCCAGGGTCACGGAAGGGCAGGGGCATTGAATAGAATACCTGCCTGGCACCTGGAGAGCTGCACAGAGAGCCGCTGGGCTGTTTGGAGCCGGGAGAGCTTTTATCCCCGTCCCCTCTCCTTGGCCTGGTTAGCTCCATCATCCTTCGTCTTTCAGGGATGAACATCCCAACTCCCATGAATCCTTTCTGTGCATAACCCTTGCTGAGTTAGAGGTTCATCCCTTTTACCAAGTCCTGTGAAGACAGGACCTATTTCCCTTTACGGTCCCTGCCTGTAACTGGGCTTGGCACTAAGAAGACAGCCAGTATGGAGGCTCTGCCCACTGACAACTGCCAGGAGGCACCATCCACACCCCGCCTGGCAGAGCCACAGGACCTGCCACGACGTGGGAAAGCATCATCACTCAGCATCTGCGCAGTTCACTCCCACTCCAGCACCGTCATCCTCCTGGGAAGAGAAAGCAGCCATGGGCCATGCAACAGAAGAAATGCAGTAGAAAGTGTTTGTCTTCCACTGAAGTCACTGGAAAGAGACAGTACTTCCTCACTAGAAATCCTAGTCGGGGAGGGGCTGAAAACTCCCAAAGTGGGTGTGAACCCAGGCCTGGCACTCTGGTTCCGGGCGGACCCAGTTCCGGGTGGACAGAGGGCCAGGGAGAGCGACTGGAACAAAACTGGTGGCTGACTTTGCTGCACTCCCGCCTCCCAGGCAAGGTTCTTCAGGGCCGGTCAGGAAATGCAGAGAAAATCAAGAGGGAGAGAAGCCAGTAACCTGAGGGTTCCCCTGAGACAGCAGGAGCCAGACCCTGAGAATTCCAGGTCTCACACATGTTTTGAGGTGAAAACGGCTACCTTCACTTTTAAAGTCACTAATAAATGAGTGATTAATTGATGAGTAATGATGTTTTTAAGTACAGTTTTAGGTTTACAAAAAAATGGAGCAGAAAGTACAGAGAATTCTCATATACCTTTTCACTGCCCCACCCCACTGCTAGCAGTTTTCCTAACTGTCAGCATCTTGGATGAATGTGGTACACTCGCTACAACTGAGGGGCTGATATTGATACATTGTTACGGACTGAAGTCCGGAGTGGAGAGTTCACCCTTGGCTTTGTGAATTCTGAGGGTCTTGGCCAGTGTTGAAAGGCGTGCAGCCTCCACTGCAGCACCACACAGAGTAGTTTCACTGCCACAGAGTCCTCTGTGCTTTGCCGATTCGTCCCTCGTTCCTTCCTCCCCCAGCTCCTGGCAGCCACTTACCTTTTCACTGTCCCCAGAGTTTTGCCTGTTCTAGAATGTCCTGCAGTTGGAATCTCACAGCATCTGACCTTTTCAGATTGGCTTCTTAGCAACTTGCATGGAGGCTACCTCTGTGTCCTCTTATAGCTTGAGAGCTCATTTCTTTTTATCCCCAAATAATATTCCATTGTGTGGACATACTGCGGTCTATCTGTCCTCACTTGTCAAATGAAGAAAATGATAATTTTGGAGGAAGGTGAGAAAGAAAGTGTTTTCTTCACCTGTTAATTATCTTTCTATTGTTTTTCTTCTCTACTGCCTTGTCCTCAAATAACAAAACGCTCTAAAGGTAAAGAGACTGGAGTTAGTGAGTGGTGGGGTCTCTAAAGTGTACCTTTGTTGTCTGTGGGTCCTCTTTTCAGCCAGAAGCCTGCCCCAAGGGTACATATAAATACTCTGTGACCTCATTTATTAAAAATAGAGTGGTAGGCGCAGTCCTAACTGCCCTCGCACAGGGACAGCTTGGAATGCTCCATCTAATTGCTGCATTTCATTTTGCAAAAATGCTGCAGGATATGAATCATTAAAGTCGTTTTATTCACCAACTCATCTTTTCAATACCAGTAACACTAGACTTCATGTTAGGCAGATGTGGCCTGGGTCCTTAAAGAAATCTTAAACACCGAGGGCTCCAGTACAGAGCCCTGAAGAAGGTAAACAATTCCGACGCCTGCTGAGTAATCCCAGCCTCCTAGGCCTGACAGGCTGGCGCTTAGCCACTTTCTGGTTTGTTAGGTTTTTATTTTAAAATACTCAATACTTTATTCTGTGGTAAAAGAGGCAAGGTCTTTTTGTAAAAGTCGTTCAAATGAATTCATTTACCAAGTGCATTACTCAGTTAATTCACAAGGAAGACAAGAATCTCAAAACACGTGTGAAATAATACCATACCTGATCCCACACATGCTTTGGAAGGGATTCAGCCTTTCCCATATTTGGGAAGGACATGAACCATGTGTGGTGCCAGAGAGAGCATGGGGCAGCCCAGTGCCCACCCCAGCTGACAGATGTGAAACTCAAGACAGGAAAAGGGAAGCCCGGTGCAGAGGCCCAGGCTGGCAGATGGCCTGGGTTCGGGAACCCCCAGTTGGACACAGAGGAAGAAGGGGCAGGGGAACCCCCAGTTGGAGAAAAGATCAGCAGAGGAAGAAGGGGGCAGGTGAGCCTGCTTCCCAAGTCTGCCGGTCAGGCGGCCCGGCTCACGGTGAGAACACCCCTTCCACCAACCCGCATCCCACAGGGCCATAGAAATACATCAGTCAGCTCAGGTGTTGCAGCCACACATTCCTGAGCAAGAAAATTCGAGTCAGTTTCCATTTGACCAGAGATTTAGGCAGGCCACTGTTTTAAAAACAACAAAAGAGGTAAAACTACAGCCCACTTTTGACTGTCCATGGGAATGAGGTAACTAGGCCCAGATCAAGGAAATGGATACTTTCTGAATTCTGGTGGTGCGTTCTCTTTCTTTTGATCCTCTTCTACAAATCGGCAAGAGGTGATAGTAATTCCCATTTTTACTGAGAACAAGGTTGCAACTCAGAGAAGTCAGTTAACCCTCTTACTGTTGCACAGCTAATGAATGCCAGAGTTGCAATCCAAATTCACCTTTCTCATCCCCAATCCATTTTCTTTCCCTTGCGCCATGCTGTGTAACCATAGATCTTATTACCACAGTGGATCTAACTTATAGCAAACCTCTTAAAAAATAATAGGCTAGAGACCTAGCTTTTTTGTTTTTTTTTTTTTTAATGTCTAACGACAAGTCATAATAATTTAGGGGACAGCAAAGTCAGACAGCAAAAGAAAACCAAGCAAAACTCAAAACTTCATGAGTGTTTCCAAAAATGCCAAGAATGTTTTATGATCTGATCGCTTCTCCTCGGTGCCAGCCGAGAACACATTCCCTAGCACCTATTTGTGCTGTCTTCTGGGACTTTATTTCTTAGCAGATTCGCGGTGGCATTGAGCTCTGCATTTTGGGTTTATTTTGGTATTGCAAGAAAAACTTCCCAATAGAGCACCTTCACTACTGGACATATCTGAAATTAGTCAAGGACTTTAAGAGTTACTTATGAAAAAAAGTCACAATGATTCACTGTGGTAACAAGGTACATTGATGCCACTTTTGACATTCACAGATGGAAAGATGTGGCTTGTCATCCTTTAGTAAAAATTGCCAGTTTTCGCTGAAATGTTATTTTCCTCTTGGGAGGTAACAAACACATGAACCCTGGGTGTAACTCCCTGGACAAAAGCCATTCACTGTCTTTAGAAAGAGCAAGTGTCTCGATTTACCCTGACAGACATGAACCTTTAGAAAGACAAAGTGTCACCATCTTTAGGAAGAGAACATGTCCAGAGTTAACCCTGGTGGACACGAACCTGAATCCATATGGTTCCTCCAGCCTCGTGAGCAAAGCTCCACTCACACCGGAAAGCGGTGAGTGGCAGGTGGCCTAGCTGGAGCCTGGATCAAAAGTGACTTCCCCAGGAGCTGGGGAGGGAGAGACCAGCTCTGCTGAGTGACTCCACAGCATCAGAGAGGTCCAGCAGCATCGTAGTGCGAGCTGAGAAAACTGGGCAAGAACCGTCTCCTTTTAATGTCTTAATCATAAATGTATATACCCTTAATCAGAATTCAGAAAATATATACAGGAATAAAGGATAAAAATTAAGAATGATTGCGTGGGTATATTTTTCTTTAATTAGGCAGAAATGGAGTGAGGGCTTTCCAGATGTAGAGAATGGTGTCTCTGGAGGACCAGGGATGGGATGGGAGGATAGCTTTGACTGAGAGTGGTTGGGGATAATCAGTCACTTATCGACCACTGGGATGGTAGCTTTAGTGGGTGTTTTGCAGGGCTTTAAGTGTCAGTGAGCAGTCTGGACTTTAATCAACATGGCAAGGCGGTGTGTGGGGTGTCATTTAGGGATTTAGGGAGGTTGTTGTGTGCGCTTCAGAAAGCCAGAACCAAGGGCTGTGTGCATGTAGACCTTCGAGAAGGTCAGCAGGGCTGTTCCAGGGAGGCGACCATCCCTAAACTAACAGGTAGCAGTAAGATCCAGAGAGGAAGGTATGAACAAAGAGGCAGCGGACTTTTCCTTCCCATGGGTGTGCAGGAAAAACAGTTGCTTATTTTTCTGATTGTTCTTCAGTTGCCAGAAAAGCAAACTCAGTTTTGATGAGATGAGGTCGCTATACTTTGGAAGCCAAAACTCAAAAATGAAATTTAAATATTTAAGATTAGTGTGTGACTTTTATAATAGATTTTAAATAATTTGTTAAGAAGTCATTTATGTTCTGTGGAATCCTAAGGCATGAGGATGTTTTACACATCCTCTGCACCCAGTATTTCTTCATCTGGTTTAGTTTAATATTCTTTATGGAAAATTACCTGTAGGACTTTGAAGTTTACTCACCAATTAGGTAATAGACTGAATAACCTCCATTTATTTCACCCCGATCTTATTTTCAGTATAAAAAGCCAAACATTTATTTATTTTGATAAGTCCCAGTCTTGGGAAATTCCACAGATAAACATGTGTACAATAGTTACACCTTTTCTATTTCCTGGTCTAAAGATGGACTACTATTATTTTTCAGTCAGTTTTGATTGCTCTTAAGAGAATCTATCGAAATATTCTTACCAGAAATAATTGTTTATTTTTCCACAGAAATGAGCTCCCTCAGTGCCCAGCTTCAGTGTGGCAGGATTTTGCTGTTTTTAGAGATGCCAGAATAAACTTGTCCAAACAGCCTCTTTATTTTTCACACCTGAAACAAACCAAACCAACAAACCTCGTGATTCTGTAACCTTCTGGGTCGCGTGGTTCTAGTATTTTCTTATTTAGAAAAGATGAGGGAACATTTCCCAGTGGCACAGTGAACATGGTCGGGGCCGTGAAATGATGTGGCTCATTACTGGAATATCAAAATCGCTGCTACAAGGGAGAGGGAAAGGCTGGCACGGATCAATTCCCTGAACCCAGTGACATTTCCAAACAAGGAATAAATGTCAATAGTAGAGGTAAACACTTCAGCCCTCCGAGTTTTGTTTTCTTTTAATTAAGGAGGAAAAAATTACCTTACCACGGAGTGGGAGTTGCCCTGGGAGTGCCTAAACCCCCTGGCATGGGAGGGAGCTCATTTTAGGGCTCTGGTTGTGGCTTCACCTGGTGCATCTTGCAGTAATGTTCTTGGAAGGAGAATGTGCTACACGGGCAGTTGCCACTTACTGCAACCATTCCTTTTCTGGATGGAGGGTCTGGATGAGTTCATTAACAAAAGAGAATGTGTTTTCCTAAGTATAGAACCATAGTAACTGTATAGGTCCACATTTAAAACAGAACAGTCTGGAAATGTTGATTCTCTTCCGCTGTTCCTCTTCCATGTTGAAGCTGTCAGACTCTAAGGTTATTCTCGTAACCGTGAACCACACACAAATATACACACGCTCTCCTTCACCTACCCACCTGCACTGAGTGAAATCTATCAAAAAGTAAAAACTTATACAGGTTGTATTCACTGGATTTCTTCTTTTGGTTTTGTTCCTTAGGAGGACTGCATGGGATAAACACATCGTTTCATTAATAAAACAGCATTAATTAATTAATAAAGCAAGTCACGTTATTTTGGTTCTCTATTGCACCTCCAGTAGGTACTATCTCAGGAGTTCTATCCCTAGAGATGAGAGTACTCAGATCAATATCTTAGAATCATATTGTGTATTTGTTGTACTGTGAAATACTCTGCAATTATACAGTATAGAGACAGCAGGATAAAATCTATTGGCCTCCAACTCATCCAGCTTGCCAATTGTAATAATTAAAAATAAAACAGACTTTATAAAATGTTATATAATTATTTCAGTTGGTGAATTATAACACATATATGTCAAAATAAAAATTTGTGAGAGACAATCCTTGCTTTCAGATTGTTGGGGTCAGGGAGGTGGGCCTGGGTTCTGGGAGATCAAAGAAGACGATTACAGGTCTGGTGGCCTGGGACTGGGGCTGCAGGAGAGAGTCTGTGGAGCTTTGTTGACTGTGGAAATTGAAGGGGACTTCTAAATGAAAACAGTTCCATGCAAGATTTGTCATGGCTCAGAGACTGGTTTCGTGAAGGAAGGTGAAGGAGCACCTTTAGACAGAGAAACTTTTAATTCTGCATGTCTAGAAGGATGATGGAGACATGGCAGGAATGGTGAGGTCTCCACAGGAGCAGGTTAGGAACAAGGATGGACTTGGTTCTCTCTATGAATTGAGAGTGACAGTGGGAGATCCACTTGGAAATGACTGACAGGCATTTAAATGTGAAAGAATTCTCCCAGTAGCGGGAAGACGCAGAAACCAGAAGCCATAAAAAAAGTATTGGAGGAGGGAGGAAAGATGGATAAAGTTGATTATATTTTCTTGATAAAAATAATATAAACAAAATGGAAAGACAAAACCTGAGAAAGATAGGTGCAATATGTTTGATAGACACAATTTTCACCTCCTTAATATACAAAAATATATTTTACAAATTAATAAGAGAATAATCTGCTACCCAACAGAAAAGGGCAAAGGATATGTATAGGCAATTTACACTGAAGGAAATACAAGTGACTTTCCAACTATGATAAGTTGTTTGGCTTCTCTTCTAAGAAACGAGAATTAAAACCACAAGGGGATCCTGTTTGTCACTTATGAGACTGGAAAAGATCAAATTAGAAACACATCATGTTGGGGAGGATACAAGGAAATGGGGAATCCAGAGTCAGCGGGAACATAAAATTCATCCATTGTCTTTGGAGGTGAATTTCAGATTTTTCTATCATGAAAATCTATGTTATGAAAGCATGTACAATCAAACATCCATTTTTTAAATTTATCTTACAGATAATTACACATAGACATTATTATCTGTAATACCATGCTATTTTTGAGTTAAGACACAGAACAGTGTGAGCATATTTTATGTTTAAAAAGAATATCGATATATATGGTTGATATATGCTTATATCTTCTGGAAGATATTAGAAGGCATCAGGGTGACGAGCGTAGATGGGAAGGATATTAAACAGTGGAAGAGATGTGTATTAGTCCGTTCTCATGCTGCTAATAAAGACATGCCCAAGACTGGGTAATTTATAAAGGAAAGAGGTTTAATGGACTCACAGTTCCACATGGCTGGGGAGGTCTCACAATCATGGCAGAAGGCAAAGGAAGAGAAAAGGCACGTCTTACATGATGATGGGCAAGAGAGCATGTGCAGGGTGACTCCCCTTTGTGTATGTGTGTGTGTGCATATGTGTGTGTGTGTATATATATGTGTATATGTGTGTATATATATATATATATAGAGAGAGAGAGAGAGAGAGAGAGAGAGAGAGAGAGAGATTTATTCACTATCACGAGAACAGCATGGGAAAAACCTGCCTCCGTGATTCAATTACCTCACACCCAGTCCCTCCCAAGGCACGTGGGGATTATTACAATTCAAGGTGAGATTTGGGTGAGGACATAGAACCAAACCATATCATTGATGGAAAAAACTGCTTAACAAGGTGCTCTGAGAAACAGGACAGTGCCATCGGGTAGGACAGAGGACAAGAGATCCAATAGGAAGCTGGAAAATTTGGAAGCCAGCTGGGCATCTGGAGACAGCAGAACCCTCCATCCACAGCAGAAAGAATTAAGGGAAGGAAGCATGAAGCGAAGGAGCCTGGAGGAGCAAGAGTGTGAATTCAACTTTGGAAAGTTACATAGAGAGCTATGAAACTTGAGGTGCTGCTCAGTTTAAGGGGTGCCCTTGCTTCATTTAGTTTTAGTTTTACATATAATGAGAACAGAGTAAGAGAACTGAGCGAGCAGGAATAAGGCAGTGGAGAGGAGAGGTGGAATGTGCAGGTATCAGGAAGAATAATGGGGGAAACTCCCCTAGGAGGGGCACAGGAACAGACCAAGGTGGCCGCTGGGTAGACTGCCAGCTTCAGAAAGGCAGCGGGGAGAAAATTTGTCATTAGGAAAGCTTTTAACGTATTCCAAGGTGGAAAAAAAGGTATGTGGGAGAACTGTCTCGAAATAGAGAGGCAGTTGGTTTTAGCAAAGGACTTGAGATCACCTGCCCAAAGCTAAGGGATTTCCTGATCAACTATCATTGCTTTAATTACATTTTAAAAATCTGCTGCTGAAAGAATTTCCTCCAGACTTCAGTTTCCTTCTGATTAAGTATCTCATCCCTTGCATGTATTAGATATGGAAAAAGATAAAAAGGTGTAGAGAATATTCCTGTCAACAGACTACACCAAAGACCAGAGTCTGCCTCATAAGGGGATGATGACCTTAACAATACTCACCTTAAAGAGGTATCTTTTCTTATTTCTAATGTGAGGGTCTTGCTGGAGTCGACTTATTCAAGCTCTATGTTTCCTTAACTAGTTATTTCACAAACAGAATTTAAAAAATCAAATTGGCCAGGCGCAGTGGCACATGCCTGTAATCCCAGCATTCTGGGAGGCCAAGGTGGGTGGATCACCTGAGGTCAAGAGTTCGAGACCAGAGCGGCCAACATGGTGAAACCCCGTCTCTACTAAAAACACAAAAATTAGCCGGAACTGGTGGTGAGAGCCTGTAATCCCAGCTCCTCGGGAGGCTGAGACGTGAGAATTGCTTGAACCCTGGAGGAGGAGGTTGCAGTGAGCCGCTCTACCGCACTCCAGCATGGGGAACAAAGAGCAAAACTCTGTCTCAAAAAAAAAAAAATCAAAGAAATGGACTCTTTATTTTAGGTGACTATTTGCTAGCTTTAAACATTTTCCCCTTATTAAAACTTTTGGGGGTATATACAACTAATAAGTGTTCAGGGCGGGAAATTTTGCTAAGTGCCAAAAACATACATAGAAGAAAGGAATCATTTCTATAACCATTTGCAAACTCTGTTTTAAATATACAGAAGTGAGGCAGTAGTGGGAACAGTAATGTATGTGGTACATTCTCTACCCAGAAGACGAAACATTTCTAATTATGATTTCACTGTGTATCAACAAAAGCCACCATTCCCTCTTGCCTTTTATTTATTTATTTACTTATCTATTTTATTTATTTATTTATTTATTTATTTATTTGAGACAGGGTCTTGCTCTGTCGCAAGACTGGAGTGCAGTGGCACGATCTGGGCTCACTGCAACCTCCGCCTCCCAAGTTCAAGTGATTCTCCTACCTCAGCCTCCCAAGTAGCTGAGACTACAGGCACCTGTTACCATGCCCACCTAATTATTTTTGTCCTTTTAGTAGAGACAGGGGTTCGCCATGTTGCTCAGGCTGGTCTCAAACTCCTGATCTCAAATGGTCCGCCCACCTTGGCCTCCCAAAGTGCTGGGATTACAGGCATGAGCCACTGTGCCCAGCCTCCACTTGCCTTTTGAAAATAGAAGACTATTATCTTGATAATCTAGGTGGTTATGACCCTTGTGACTACATATTTGTAGTCATTGTCTTCTAAGTATGTTTTGGGCGTTGCCTGGCAGGGACCTTCTGTGGCTGACATTTCTGGCTGGCGAGCAGTGAAGGACGTGTCTGCCATGACGCCGTGGAATTTTACCTTGTGACTGCTCAGATGTTTTTCATCACCTGTCCTTATGTTGATTTTGGTTGTTTGAAGCTCTTACTCTAGAAACTTCTCAGAGAGGGCTAATGAGAACAACGTCCCCTGAGTTTCTACACGTTTATACCTATTTGCGACTTTTATATTTGACAGTCATTTGCTGTGTGAAAGTTGTCAGAATTGAAATGGAGCCATTTGTGTTAAAAACCCTAACAACTAGAGCTGGGGCAGGCCGTGAAGAAAGAATTCTCGTGCACACATGCTTGACAACAAGAACTGTCACAAAAGGCTGCAAAAACCACAACTTTGCACAAAGACCATTGCAACCCTATTTACACAAAATCCTTCTTCCAGGACATCCACCCAGCAACTGCCTGTCTGCCCCGTACTGCGTCATCCTTGTTATTGATCCTTTCAAAGCAGTCATATGATCCTCCTCATTTTCCTACAAACTGTCCTACCTTTGTCTTCCTCTACCTCTATGAATATGCACCTGGTTTTCTGTGGCAGGCACATTCCCATTGCAATGCTTATTCCCAAATAAACATCATTTTCTTCTAGAGAGCCACTCTGTTATTTAGGCTGACAGGTGAAATACAAAATCTTTGGCTCCCATGTTTTCTCAATTGGGCATCATAAATATAAATACGACTCAACATTGTTGTCAAAAACTCTGAAGGAAATCTGATTTTCTCTTCTTTATGAGTTGACTAATCTCTACCTAGAGATTCATAGGATTTTTCCTCTTTTTTTAAAAAACAATCAATAATTTTCTGGGAATTTTATATCTTGGTATGCTGGCTCCATCTGCTCAGGACTATGGTGGTCCATTTCAACTGATAGTTTAAGTCTTTCTTTTTATTTCAGGAAACGTTGATTGAGTTACACAGTTTAGTCATTACTGTTTCTTATTTGGTAAATTCTACTATACATATTGTGAAACTTCTTTCCCCATTACCTAAATTTTTCCACTTTTATTGAATGTTTTCCTTTTGATTTCTAAAAGTTGTTTCCTTTTAATCTTCTATAAAGGTATATGCTTCTTGTAATTTAGATCTCATTTCTAAATTTTTTAAAAAAGTTTTAACTCTTTCCTGAATTCTATCACTTTATTCCTGACTTATGTTGACCTTCAATGTCTTCTATTAATTTCTAATTTATTTTAGATCACTTTGAAACACTGTGAGTTTCAGTTTTTATTTGCTTTGTGGACTTATCTTCCAGGTGTAATCTCATTATCTGTAGGAACAATATTTTGTTCCTTATTCCTTTCCTTGGAGTAACTTTATATGGACTTCTGCAACCCTTTTCTGTTACTCATTTTTACCAAGATTCACTTTCCTGAATTTTTAGGAGGGAGAGATGAGTCTAAAGAGCATTTTCAGCTCCAGGCTCTGGATCTCCCTCTGGAGTTGTTTTCCTGAAACCATTAAGTGTGGGGCTGGTCCTTGTTTACCCACCCAGGATCCCTGTCCCTCCCTCTCCCTGCTTCTCTCTCCTCCCTACCATCTCTGTCCTGATCTTTTGCATTCTCTTCCCATCAGCTTCTCCTCTTTGTGGCATTGAGTCCTGGAGGGACTTGGCTGGTTGGTTTGAGAGTGGATCCCTAGCACTCATCCACAGGTTGGAATTTGCATAAAGAACTAAAAGTAGAACTATGATTTGATCCAGCAATTTCACTACTGGGTATCTACCCAGAGGAAAATAAGTCATTATACAAAAAAAGATACTTGCACACGCATGTTTATAGCAGCACAACTCACCATTGCAAAAACGTGGAACCAACCCAAATGCCCATCAATAGATGAGTGGATAAAGAAACTGTGGTATGTGCATATGATGGAATTCTACTTAGCCATAAAAAGGAATGAATTAATGGCATTTGCAGCGACCTGGATGAGATCAGAGACTATTATTCTAAGTGAAGTAAACTCAGGAATGGAAAACCAAA
The DNA here is from genome assembly GCF_001698545.2 of Rhinopithecus bieti. NCBI lineage: Eukaryota > Metazoa > Chordata > Mammalia > Primates > Cercopithecidae > Rhinopithecus > Rhinopithecus bieti. The sequence goes on from NW_016804423.1 coordinate 2,804,714, forward strand.
CGTAGTATGTTTTCACTTGTAAGTGGGAGCTAAGCTATGAGTATGCAAAGGCATAAGACTGAGACAGTGGACTTTGCGGACTCAGGGGGAAAGAGCGGGAAGAGGGTAAGGGATAAAATATTACAAATCGTGTGCGTTGTATACTGCTCAGGTGATGGGTGCATCAAAATCTCACAAATCATCACTAAAGAACTTAAGCATGCAAACAAACACCACCTGTTCCCCAATAATTTATGGAAATAAAAAAAATTTTTAAAGTTAATCCAAGCATAAGAAAAGAAAGCACCTCCTGTTTCTGTTGCACTTCTCAATTCTCATACAGGCTCTTGTGCTTCCCAGTAATCATCAGCAGGCTATTTGGTGGTTTTCTTGTTCTCAATGTCCAGTGGCTGCCCCACTGCCTGCCAACCAGATGATGATGCCACTCAGGTCTTGTGGCTGTTGTGGGTCACTTTCTGGCATTTTGAATGTCATGTCACCTAGTTTTGTTGCAAATGTTGCTTACTTTCTGTTGTGCTATTCTACTTGTATTGTGAGTTTTTAGTGTGGGTGGGTAGGATTTCAAGAGGATTCACAAACAACACTACCATAACCATCTTCCAAAACAATGCTTCAGAAAGTTTTGGAGTCCTTTTATATGTTTCTTAGTCTACCTTTTGAATGAAAGGCTAAGAAACGTTGTTGTCTCTTTGTTTTGTTTTGTTTTCATTTGTTTGTTTGTTTTAGCTAACTACTGGTTTACTGGGAAGGGATAGCAGTCTTTCAAAATGATAATACTAAAAGCAATATATTTTACTATTTGAAAGGGTCAAATCAGAAAGATTCATAGAGAATATGATGGAAAATTCAATATGGCATCTTGGCAAATTAAAGATGAGGCTAAATATGGGACTAAACCCTCTTTTTTTCCTTCTGAGTTGCTTGGAATTTTTTAAATGATTTTCATTGCCATTCAGAATATTCATTAAATCTTATTCACACTGAAGACTCTTTGAAATTGGAGAATCTGTGAAGTCAGTCTTCAGAGACAAAGTTAAAGAAGAGAATACAAATCTACACCCCCTAGCCCCCTGGCCCCACGCAGACCCTCACACACACAACTTTATTATTTTCTCTTATAGCTAGACAACAAATATGCTTTTATGGTCCACCCTGAAGATCACAATGTTACTTTCCTTCATTCTATTAATATAGACCAATTAAGTTAATGCGTCCCCTGGCATGCCTTCATTCCTGGAAGACCATATTTTACTGGACTTCTTACATCTGCTTTCATCTTTACTAAATTAGAATGAAAGTGAAATCCATTATGGATATTACAAGAAAGGCTGCCTTTGCAAAGGGAAAAGTGTTCCTTCTCTCTTTTTCTTTCTTTCTTTTTTTTTTTCTCCTAAATAGAGATGGCTCTATGTCATAGGGTAGAGATTTAAGATGGCGTCTTCCAGGAGGCCATAGGAGGGGATATGCACTTGAAACTCAGCAATGCTCATCTGTTCGTCTTCTAATTATTATGCTGCCAATGCTGGGATCCCATTCCCAGAGTTCACAGTTTAGGCCAGTCTTGGGCAGAGATGTCTTGGTTTCCTAATCTCCACAGATGATCCTGGTGGACATCCAGGGTTGAGAAACAAGGTCTTGAACACAGACGTGGAAGACAAGGCTAAGAAAATGGGTAGACTCTAAACCGATCATAAAAGACCACGAGCGTATTCCTTAGGAGTGTGGACCTTAGTTTATAGGTAAGGGGGAGACATTGCATGTTTTTAATAAGAGAAATTACAGGACTATATATATTTTGAAAATAACAGGTAGCAGTGGTCTGAGACTAGAGGTGAGAATTTAGTTAAAGGCTATTGCAGAGGTAACAGAAGAGGAATTGCTGCCCCACAGCAGTGCCATGCAGATCCCAGAGGGAAGGAGATTGTGAGAAACACTGCTTGTAGGGAAGATTCCCAGGACAGACCCTCTGAAACTGTGCAGCGTAGGTCTGGGAGAGAAGAATGTTTTGGAGTTTTCTGGAGTTCTGAGATAGAGTTTTTGCAAATAGAATCAACAGGTTTTTGTCCCTAATTGTAATAGAGAAGTAAGCAGAAATTAGCGTTGGACCTCAGGGTAACCAGGAAGATGATGGTGTCTCCTTAAGAAGAAGAAGCTGAAGAGCTTGGGGGCATTTGATTCTGCTGTGCTGGGGTTCCTAGACGCAGTGGGGAGATGAGGCTAGAGAGGTCAGGCTGGTAAATAAAATTATAGGCCTAGAGTTCAAGAGACAGCTCTGAGCTGGAGACAGTTTCATGACCAGTAGTTGTATAAGTAGTTATGGAAGTCACATGAATGAATGAGATGGTGCTGGAAGAACAGGTGGGGTTTCTGAAAGGAGGGGGCTAAGAACAGAACACAGGAAGATTCCGAAGTCAAGGGAGAGAGGTCAAAGAGGCAGGCAAGCAAAGATGCCAAGAAGCAACCTCCAGGGAGGCAGGAGATGCATCCCGAGAGAGCAGCTTGGGATGTGCCCAGGGACAAGATTATCTCAAGGAAGAGGGGATGTCAATGGGTTATAACCCTGCAGAGCTGAGCCTAGGGAGCCATATGGGGACCTGTGCCCCTGCAGATCCTGATTCCGTACGTCTGGAGAGGGCTGACGAGTCTACCTCCCATAAGCTCCCAGGTGACGCTGACAACACCAGTCCACAAGTCACACTGGGAGTGGTAGGGCCAGAGGGAGTTGTGTTGGATGAGGGTGGAAAAAGAGAATTGGAAACCGGAAGCTTCATGAAAGTAGTGGCTATACATGTCATATTTTGTTGGATTAAGGAGAGAATCTGAGGTATGGACTAAGGCAAATGACTTTGGACTACTTTTAAGAATTTGAGGTTAGCTTCAGATATTTTGCAGACCCTGCACTTGGTGGATCAACTGGCACCACCCAGATGGAAAAGCTGGCTCATGTGATCTTGTGGCCCCCACCCGGGAACTGACTCAGTACGAGAAGACAGCTTCAGCTCTCTGTGATTTCATCTCTGACCTGATCAATCAGCACTCCCAACTCATCAGCTTCCCCCAACCCACCAAACTGTCCTTAAATTCTCTGATCCTTGAATGCTCTGGGAGACTGATTTGCATAACAATAAAACTCTAGTCTCCTGCAAAAAAAAAAAAAGAATTTGGGGTTAAAGTTGAGAGCAATACATATCTGTGTGAAAAACCTGTCCAAAGAAAGTTTGCTGTAAGACCTCAGGGCACATCTGCATGTTTGCAGCTTGCAGGAAAAGAGCCAGGGAAGAAGTGAGGAAAGGCCAAGGACCGCACCGCCCAGGACAGCTATACACAAGAACGCAGAAAAGAAGCGTTGTCCAGGATGTGGGGAAATTGGAACCCTCAAGCGTTGCTGGTGGAAATGTATTATAAAATAGTCCAGCCACTGTGGAAAACAGCATGGCCGTTCCTCTGAAAGCTGAACGCAGAATCGCTATATGACCCAGTTAACCCACTTCTGGGAATGTACCTAAAGGAATTGAAAGCAATGACTCAGATACCTCTATACCCGTGTTCAAGGGTATTACTCATAAGTGTCCATCAATAAATAAATAGATACACAAGGCTGGGCGTTGTGGCTCATACCTGTAATCCCAGCACTTTGGGAGGCCGAGGTGGGTTGATTACTTGAAATCAGGAGTTCGAGACCAGCCTGGCCAACATGGCAAAACCCAATCTTTACTAAAAATACAAAAATTAGCCGGGCTTGGTGGCACGCGCCTGTAATCCCAGCTACTCAGGAGGCTGAGGCAGGAGAATCGCTTGAATCCGGGAAGTGAATGTTGCAGTGAGCCAAGATTGCACCACTACACTCCAGTCTCTGTGAAACAGCACAACTATGTCTCAAAAATTAAAAAAAAAATACACAAAATGTGGTATAGACAAAGAAATATTATTCATCTTTAAAAAGAAAATTCTGACACAGGGTACGACATGGATGAAACTTGAAGACGTTATGCTTAGTGAACTAAGCCAAACACAAAAAGACAAATTCTGTATGATTCTCTCTATGGCAGTTGCTAGACATGTCACCGTCACAGAGAGAGAAGGCAGAATAACGTTTGCCATGGGCTGGGAGAGCAAAATGGGGAGTGTTTCACGGGAACAGAGTTTCCATCTGGGAAGAGGAAGTTCTGGAGACGGATGATGGTGATGGGTGCACAACATCATGAATGTCCTTAATGTTACTGAGTGGTACGTTTCAAAATGGTTAAAATTGCAAATTTTATGTTATATGTGCTTTATCACAATAAAAAATTGCAAGAAAAAAGCATATAGAAACATTTCTCTTCCTTAAGAAAACAAGTGTGGATACATGGCTAAGTCCCAGGGGATGTGAGTGGTGGAGGCAGGAGGGTCAGGGGAGTCTAGGTGCAGTTGTGGTGGAGTCTGTGGGGTGGCGGAGATATGGGTACAGAGAGATTAGCTGGGAGGTGACATTTAAGGCAGTGAAGGACTGCAAAGTGTAAGAGCTACTGCCTTCTCCCTGAGATGGTGGAGGGCAGGTGCTGAGAAAAAAAAAAAAAAAAAAATTTGGATCTTGAAGACTGGGCTAAGTATGGAGTCGGCTTTGTGGGGCAAGGAAATGCTAACTAACTAAGCTTGTCCTGAGCTGCAGGGGCAGCTGGAAATGTGAACAGTCAGGAAGATCACGGAGCCTAGTGACAGCGCCTGAATGGCATCGGGCTCGACTAACACGTCACGACACTAAAGTTAGCAGGTGGTGTCCTGGCAAGACAGCCTGAGGTCCTGGGAGCTGGCACATTCGGAAATCCCATGGTCAGGTGTCTGGTGTCAAGAGGATTTTGCAGAAGGGTGAAAAGCCTGGACTCAGAGTTGCATTCCTTGGAAGGGCTGCATGAAACGAAAGGCTTAGAGGACTGGAATTCAGCTACCAAATAGTTGAGGAGCAGCAAACAACATAGGAACTAGTCATTTTACTTGAGGGAAAGACAGAGGCTTATCCACACAGATAAATCTGTAACTCTCAACTACACTGGGAGGAGTGTTCCAAGCAGGAATAGAAGCAGGTGAACTTGGGTAGGCTCCTTCCCACCTCCCAGGCTGAAATCAGATTTGTGGTCAGAGCTATAGAGAATGCCTGAACAGCTCAGCTGAGGGGAAGGAAGTCTACAGGATTAGGGACCTAGATCAACCACGATAACTGCACCACTGCCAATTCTTCACCTGTTTACAATGGCACTTTTTTCTCTCACTCTAATAAGTGTAAAGCTTTTGAAACCCTTTACCTAATTTAGCCTGAACCAGTGCTGACATCTGGGATAATTGCTACCCTGTATTTTAAGGACATATCAGTTTCTTATTGCTGCTATTTACTGCAGGTGTCTTACAATTCTGCAGGTCAGAGTCCAAAATGGGTCTCACTGGGCTAAAATCAAGGTGTTGCAAGTCCTCATCCCTCAGCTCATGGCCAGGTGCCATCATCATAGTCAGCAGTGGCTGCTGAGTCGTTCACAGCCTCCCTCTGACACTGACCTTCCTGCCTGCCCCTTTCACTTATAAAGGCCCTCATAGGTCTTTATAGATCGGTAGGTGAGCGATGAAGGCTGATCTTGAGATAGGATCTTGGACTTGGTGGGGGGATTCTCTCCAGCTCCCACTGAAGGAGGCTCCTATCTTAAGATCAGCTACTAAGCAACTTCAATTCCATTGGCAGCCTTAATTCCCCTTGCCATGAGACGTAACTTACTCACATGTTCCAGAGACAGAATTGACTCAGAATCCCTGGGGTCCGTTATTCTGCCCACCACAAAGGTGGCAAGGAACATATGTGTGTGTGTGTGTGTGTGCGTGTGTATATGTGTGTGTGTGTATATATATGTATGTGTATATGTGTGTGTGTATGTGTGTGTGTATATATGTGTGTACATATGTGTGTATATGTGTGTGTATGTGTGTGTGTATATATATGTGTGTGTATATGTGTGTGCATGTGTGTGTATATGTGTGTGTATATATGTGTGTGTGTATGTGTGTGTATAGTGTATATGTGTGTGTGTATGTGTATATATATGTGTGTGTATGCATATATATGTGTATGTGTATATGTGTGTGTGTGTGTGTGTGTGTATACCTGAAGGAAATTTTATCAAAAGGGGAACAATGCAAACATTTCCAGAATGTAATATAATGTAAGCTCTGATAATACAATACTAAAATGATGAGTTCGTAAGTTTGTATCTCCTGCTAGACTGTGAGCTCTTTGAGGGCAGGGACTCTTGTTTTACCTTTGCATTTCTAATGCAGAGATAGGAGCTCAATGAATGTTGTAGAAATTAAAGGAAACAATACATTTTTAAAAGTTTATTTTCATATTATAAGGGCACCGATTACAGGTCAACCAAGGATACATTTATTGAGTTAAAAGTCGTAAACCATGCACATGTTCTCAAGAGATGTTTGTTGAGAAAATAAGTTAACAAACGAATGAATGAAAATTACATTTTAGCTGAGGATTTCAACAAAACCTATTCCAAAAATTTTGCTGGAGGGGCAGTCTGTGAAGAACAGATGTTAAGGACAAGATGGAAGAGTCCAGAGAAGAGAAGAGCTAAATCTTTGTGAGTGATGTGGGATGTGTCACTGTCTTGAAAGGCTACAGAGTTTACATACTGCTATAAAAAGGGGAGGTATGGGCTGGGCATGGTGGCTTACGCCTGTAATCCCAGCACTTTAGGAGGCTGAGGCGGACGGATCATGAGGTCAGGAGTTCGAGACCAGCCTGTCCAAGATGGTGAAACACCATCTCTACTAAAAAACACAAGAAATAGCCTTTGGGTTGTGGTGGGCATGCCGCCCTGTAGTCCCAGCTACTCGGAGGCCTTTGAAGGCCCACAGATTTGCTTTGCAACCTGGGAGAATCGAGGTTCTGCCAAGTGGGGCAGCCCAAGATCATGCCCAACTTCGCCACCTCCAGCCTGGGGCGACAGAAGTGGGATTCTGTCTCAAAAAAGAAAAAAAAAAAAAAAAAAAAAAAAAAAGGGAGAGGTATGCGCAAGTTCGGGGCTGAAAAAGGAAAGTAGATATACTTTATCTTAATAATTATCTGTTTCTCTGTACCTACAGCTGTGACTAGGAGTAGTACCATTCTAAGCATTTTATGTGTATTAAGTCATTTACTATTTACCACAACTATGTAAGATGAATATGATTACACTTACTTTAACCTATCAGGAAACTGAGGCACATAGAGGTTATTCAGGGGTCATAGCTTATAGGTCATAAAGCCAGATTAATGCTTTTTTAACCACAATGTTATGCTACCTCTGAACTAAATTTTACATTGTAGAAAGAAGGAAATAGAATTGCATACAATTGGTGGGCCCAAGTTAGGAATGGATTGAAAATTAGACAGAGAAAATGGAACATGGTTGCTCAGGCACTAGGAATCCATGATACAATCTTCAGAACAGAGTGTCCTGGTTAAACTTTGTTTGAGGAAGATAGCTGCAAAAATATTGAGGGTGGCTTTGAGAGGAGATACATGAATGGCAAGAAAGCCAGCCAGGAAACAATACGGGTAGGAGGAGATTAGAGGTGACAGAATGGAGAGGAAATGCCTAATTTGAGGTCAACTTCAGAGGAAGAAATAATAGCAGTTGTTCGCAGAAAAAAAAGATAACAAGCGATGTGCTGGCTAGAACCTCAAGGCAAGGTCTCTCACCTGGCTGCTGAGTGGATGAGAAGTCCACTAAATTTCGGTGCACAATAGAATCATGTTATGTTTCTTCCCAGAAAGGGTTAGGGACATGAAGTGTTATAGGGAGAAATGTCTAACCTGCCTCTTGGTTATAATATCTCTCAGGCGATTCCATAGCTCCCATCTTGAGCATCTCAAGTTTGCAGCTGATCTGTTTGAACTCAGGGCTACAGAGGCAAACTCTGAAGTGCTGACCTTCAAGAGGCTTTCCAAGGAAGGGGAGAGCTTTGACCACATCCTTTGATTTCAGATCATAGATTTATTTTTAATACATGGAAAGTGGAAATTCTAATCTTCTGAGTTGGAAGGTGACCCATACTTCCCTTTCTACTTAATCTTGTTTATCCCTAACTCTGAGCTACTTCTTTTTTAATGCTTCCTGCTTTTGACTTACTTACAAAATATCACACTGATATATCCTGACCCTCATATGACTTATTCCACTCAAAAAACTGGTTCTGAGAAGTACGTGTACTTTACAAGTTATTATGAACCGTAACAGATTCTAGGGGATTCAGTTCTGCATTCATTTTTGGGTGAGTCTGCAAAGTTCAATGTGAAATCCTGGTAGGGATACAAAAAGAGCTCTCAGCAGGGTTCTATATTCCAGGAGCTGGCATTCTCATGGGGCAGATAGAGACAGACAGAAGATGCTACGTATGCAAAAGAAACTGGACTGGCAGGAACTAACTGGGATAGGATCTCAGAGGAAGAATAAATGTGGGACCAGGAAGGGGTTCAGGGAAAATTTCAGAGAAGGGTCCAAGATGGAGCTGAAACCTAAAGAATGAACAAGCTTTGATTGGGCGGTGTAAGCATTCCCTGCTGGTGGAATAAAATAAAGTCCTGAGAGTGAATGCATTATGCTAAACATCTGGTAGCCAGATCTAGCTGGGCCACAGAGTGCATCAGGAGTTGATGTAGAAGCTGAGGCTAGGGACCTAGGCTAAGGCTTGGCCGTGGGGCATCCATGCCATGATAATATGTTTGGAATTTATTGTGCCCATTTTCTGGAGCCATTTGAAGGAGTTTAAGGATGTGGGTGATGTGACCATGATTTGAGGAATAATCTTGTTTGCAGAGCTAAGAGATGAGAGACAATGAGACCAGTTAAAGGTCTGTTGCACTGAGCTTTGCAGTCTTCCTCTGAGAAGGATGGATGAAAGCCCAGGCAAAGAAGAGCAAGGCACAATGAGAAGGAGGGGAGGATCAGTGGGGGTCTTAGCACCACAGGAGAGAAGCAAGTTTACAAATCCTAAAATATTTCTATACTCCACTGCAAAGAAGAACAAGTATATCTCACACCGTGTACCTCCAAGTGACGGGAAAGTCTTCTGCCCCTTTGCTTGGCTGAGACCCTGCCCAACTAGCAGAGCCACTGCTTTGATGATGGCCACACAGGCTTGCAGAAATCTAAAGTTCTTTTCTTCTTCTTCAGGAAGCCAATGTAGTAAATTAAGAAACACAAATGTTCTTTAATTGCACCCAGAATAAATACACATGCAATCAACAATTGGAGAATAGAATTGTTTTTGCAAGCATACAGAAGCGTTTACCAAAATGGAAAATATGTTGTGCCAAAATGTGCTTCAAAACATTGAAATCACCAAGATTATCTGATGTGGCCATGGCGGAATTCAGCTAGAAATCAATACAAATCTAACCAGGAACTTCCAAATACTGGGAATTAACTAATGACCTGGTAGGAAACTCATGAGTCAAAGAAGTCATCCCAAGGGGAATTATAAAATATTTTTGATTAAATGATAATGAAAACACAGCATAATAAAACTTCAGGGTTGAAGTGAAAACTGTTCTTAGGACATTTATAGCCTTAAATTTCTATTTTGCACACACATAACAAGGCAAAATATTAAATAATCTCTGTAACTTGGAAACCCAAACTCATTAAACCTGAAGAAAAGAAAAGAAATAACAGAGATAATAGAAAAATTATTAAAATGAAAACTATACAATAGAGATAGTAGAGAAATAAAAAAGTTAGTTTTCTCAATATATCAATAAAATTGGTGTGTCCCTGACAAGACTGAGAGAGTAGGAGAGAGATAAAGAGAAGAAAAATCTTACCAAAATTAGGAATGAAAAGAGAACATCATTGTAGACCTTACAGACATTGAAAATATTGCAAGAGATAGTATGTATAACCCTTATACCAAGAAATTTAAACATTTGTAGAAAAAAGATAAATTTCTTGGGGAACACAGCCTACAAAAATGAAAATGAAAATAAACAGAAAATTTGAGGAGCCCTGAGTGTTACAAATAAACATACTACCTTGCATACACACACACAGACACACACACACATACACATCCCAATTAAGGCCGTGATGCTTCACTGGTAAAATTTTCCAAACATTTAAGAAAGAAAAAAATATACTAATCTTACACCAAGTATTCTAAATAACAGAAATATAGGAAGTACTTATAACTTTTTGTGATGTTAGCGAAATCATAGTACCAAAGTCTGATGAGGAGATTACAAAAAAGGAACATTATAGGCCATCTCTTTTACATAGATACAAAATTCCTGGACAAAATATACAAAACACAAATCAGTCAGTGTATGAAATGTATAATCCATCAAACTAAGTTGGGATTTATTCCTGAAGTGCAAGGTTGGTTTAGCTTTCAAAAATCGGTAATTGTAATTCACTGCTTTAAAAAAAAATCAGATAATTTTAATGTACAAAAATAAATTGCTTGATAAAATTCAACATATATGTATGATGTAGAAGATAACTAGGAATAAAAGAAAACTTCCTTGATCTGATAAGGATTATCTATAGTAAAATCTACTGAAATTATCATTTTTATTATAAATTATTTAAGTATTTCACCTTGAGATCAGACATGAGAAAAGAAGCCTGCCATCACCTCTTCTACTGAATTGTTCTACTTGAGTTCCTAGACAGCACTTTAAGAAAAGAAAATGTGTGAGCATCAGACAAGAAATAAAAGCTGTATTTATGCACAGACAACATGACTAAATGTGTAGAAATCAAACTACAGACAAACTACTAAAAAGATGTGCCAATTCAGCAAGTCTACTTGTAACAAAGTTAACATACAAAAAGCTATTGCATTTCTATAAAGCAGCAATAAACAACTAGGATAAGATATGTAAAATGATATAAATATACTAGCATCAAAAAGATATCAACAAGGAATTAATCTAACAAATGTAACCAAGTTGAAAATTTTATAGAGAAAAATTAGACAATACCTAAATAAAGAGATACTCTGGGTATATAACTGTATCTGTATATATAACTGTATATTATATATATATCATATATGTATATATAACTGTATATTATATAATATACAGTATTTTTTCAATAAATGCTACAGAAATAATGGAATGTCCATGTGTTACAAATACATTTGGACTCCTACCTCATACCATACATCAAAATCAATTCCAGGCCGGGCGCAGTGGCTCAAGCCTGTAATCCCAGCACTTTGGGAGGCCGAGACGGGTGGATCACGAGGTCAGGAGATCGAGACCATCCTGGCTAACACGGTGAAACCCTGTCTCTACTAAAAAAAAAAATACAAAAAACTAGCCGGGCGAGGTGGCGGGCGCCTGTAGTCCCAGCTACTCGGGAGGTTGAGGCAGGAGAATGGTGTAAACCCAGGAGGCGGAGCTTGCAGTGAGCTGAGATCCGGCCACTGCACTCCAGCATGGGCGACAGAGCGAGACTCGGTCTCAAAAAAAAAAAAAAAAAAAAACCAATTCCAAATGGGTTGAAGATCTAAACATGAAATGTAAAGAATCTTTATGACCTTAGGGTGAGCAAAGATTTCTGAAACAGAATGCAAAATATGCTGTCCAGAAAGGGGAAAAAAGATAAATTATCCTTTATTAAAATCAAGAACTACTGTTTATCAAAATCACCATAAAGAAGGAAAAATGCAAACTGTAAAGGAGTTAAAGATTTTTCAATACACGCAACTGTAATACATATATCTAACATGACGCTTTTAGTCAGAAAAATCAAGAATTCCTACATACTTTTAAGAAAAAAAAATGTTAAAAGAACCCCAAAAAAGCCAAGAACTGAAAAGCTATTTCACAGAAGAGTCTACTCAAGTAGCCAGAAAGTATATGAGAAGGTACGCAAACCCAGCAGGGAAATACAAATAAAATTAAAGAAGATAGCATTACATATTCACCAAAGTGGCTACAATTATAGAAAGTAGAAAAGAAAGAAGGAGAGGAAGACAGAACATACAGCCAGAGATGGAAAGAATAAAAGAAAGATAGGCCATGTGTGGTGGCTCACGCCTGTAATCCCAACATTTTGGGAGGCTGAGGCAGGTGGATCACTTGAGTTCAGGAGTTCGAGACTAGCCTGGCCAACATGGTGAAACCCCGTTATCTACTAAAAATACAAAAATTAGTCAGATGTGGTGTTGCATGCCTGTAGTCCCAGCTACTCAGAAGGCTGAGGCAGAAGAATCGCTTGAACCCAGGAGGTGGAGGTTGCAGTGAGCTGAGATCACGCCACTGCACTCCAGCCTGGGTGACAGAGCAAGACTCCGTCTCAAAGAAAGAAAAGAAGGAAAGAGGGAGGGAAAGAAGGAGGAAGGAAGGAAGGGAAGCAGAAACGGAAAAGAAGGGAAATGATAATTTGGAATGGTGGCAGGTATGAAGAACAGCTGGAAGTCATGTATGAAACTGGCATACATGGATTCTAAAACCCAACCTAAGCAGGCTCTGAAGTTCAGTGACTCCACTCCTTACAATACTTTCACCTGAAATACATACAGATGTGTACCACAGACTAAATATGCACCAAAAATAGCAATACTATTTGTAGTAGTCCAAATTGAAAACAACCATTATATCCTTCAATCATGAAATGGATAAACTGTGATGTATTAACATGGTGGAATACTATTTAATCAATGAAAATGAATAAAATGTAGCTATACATTTTACACCATAGGTGAACTGTATAACATAATGACACAATGATAATCAAAAGGCGTCAGAAACAAAACAGTACATGGTATGATTTCTTCTTTATAAATTCCAAAATCAGTAAACTAATCTATGTTGAGAGAAATAAGGGGAGTGGGACCCTCTGGGAAGGCAGGGGTGATCAGTGTGTACCCATGTGTGCACATTTCTAAGTGTATATTTTATGTCAATAAAAGATTTTAAAACTTATTACAAAAAATTTACGGAAGACAAGAAAAAGACTGTGGATACACAGCATGTCATCTGTCTGTCCATCTATCTGTCTGTCTGTCTCTCTATTCATCTGACTGTCTGCCTGTGTATATGTCTGTCTATCTGTATATCTATCATCTATCCATCTATCTATCATCTATCTATATATCTATGTATCAGTCTATCATCTTTCAATCAATCTATCTATGTATCTATGAATCATCCATCTATGTCTACTATTTGTCTACCTATCATCTATCAATTCATCTATCATTTATCAATCAATCACTCTATCTCTTTATCATCTATAAGTCTATATTTGTTTCCTAGTGCTGCCCTAACTATGTACCACAAACTGGGTAGATTAAGCAGCAGAAACCTGTCGTCTCACAGTTCTGGAGTCGAGAAGTCAGAAGTCAAGAGGTTTGCAGTCTGAAAGCTGTGTGGGAGAACCTGCTCCATGCCTGTCACTCAGTCTCTGGTAATCTGCTAGCAATCTTTGGTGTTCCTTGGCTTCTGCGTCATCACCCTAATTTTTGCCATCATCTACATATAACATTCTCTGTGTGTGTGTACGTGTATTCAAATTTTCCTCTTTTTGAAGGATGCCAGTGATATTGAATCAGAGCCCACACTAATGACCTCATCTTACCTTGACTACATCTGCAAAGACTCTATTTCCAAACAAGGTCAGATTGTGAAACTCTGGGATTAGGGGAAGATAATTCAGCACATAACACTATCTATCTATGTCTATACGCACACACTATCTAGCTATGTCTGTGCACACGTGCATGACCGTAAAAATACTTGGGGCCCTTTAATAAAATCCTGCGTTTTGATCAAAGTTTGCTCTTGGAAAATACAGCTTTATTCTAATATCTAGAGGGAAATTTTTATAGCTCACTCCAAAGTACATATTCAGTTTGTATTTAACACATAATCTGGGACAACAAAAAATGTAGTCTTGATAACTTGGCTCTAGATGTATGACTAAAACATTGAAAATGGTCCAACATCATTTTTAGGTAACAATTACTGGACCTCAATGAAAAATCACCCAATGGAGAAAATGGTGTTAATAGTATGTGTTACAATTAGAATTAAATTGCTGTTTCATGCAGTTATATAGTGAAATGTCAGGTTTTCTTGTGATTTAAGAAAATACAGTTAGAATTAGTGCTATAAAAGAGTAACAAGCAATGACAACTTCTGATTTGTGTCTGCAGGGGCTTGAGCTGATAGGAACTAAGTTCTTGACCTCTGTTGGCCCCTTTGTGCTGTAGTCAAGGGGTGGCACTGACCCCTCTTGCCTGGCATCTCACCCAGGAGAAGTGCTGAGCAGAGCAGTGTCACCTTTATCCCACTCTTAGCAAAACATCCTGACATGCTTGTACTGTGAACAGTGAGTCAGGAACATGCTCAGATAGGATGCAGATCAATCACACTATCATCTGTATGGTGCTTTGGAGAGAGCAAAGTCCTCTCATGTGTTTTGATCCTCAGAACATTCTTTGGATTTAGTAAGGCAACGATAATTACTCCTCCATTAAACAGATAAGGTTAGAGACACACCTGCCTCCCTGGGTGCCCATCACATTTAGATGTGGTAATTCCTAATAAGTGCTAAGCACCATACTTGGCACACAGAAAGCACTTGACGTATACAGCTTTATTTATTAGAATAAGTTTGATTGTTATTGCCTCTGGAAGATCATAAGGCTTAAAACATTCTGAGGAAGCACTTGACCTAAGGTCATCAGACTTCAATGTCATTTCAGATTGCCTTGAAACATTAAAAATAACGACACTGCAGCAAGGGATGAAAAATCCTGAGTCACCAAAGGTCAAGTCTTGGTAAACAATATCATGGCTTTAATGCCAATTCCTGTCAACCAGCTAGATTCACTATTATGTGAGTGCCTTTTTGAGATATATGAGAATAAAAATCTGGTTGTCACTATAATTTCTAAGAAAATCCCAGCCTGGGCTCTCTAAATGGGAAACACAGCAATAGGTGTCCCCATTTGTCCTCGAGGTTCATGGCAGGAAGCAAATCAGACACCTGGCCCAGTCGCCTCTCTGATAAGGAGTGGGAGAGAATGCCAGCCATGCATTTCGCGACTCTCCCTCTGCTCGTTCCCAGAAGCACACATTGAAGCTTCCTTTCCAGGGAAAGAAAAAGGCCACATTTCTGGGAAAAAACACAGTCACTTAAAAAATAGCCAAGCACTCGCTGCACATAAAACATCTGCTGCGTGCAGACCACTTGGTGCAGCCACGACGCGGAGGAGAGTGAAGACGGGCAACGCCGGGGCGGTTGTGTCATCTTTCTGGGTGAGTACACACATGACACCGAGAGAAGAGAAAGTTTCCCAGGATGGCGGCACCAGCATGTTGCCGGGCAATGAGCCAAGACCGAGGGCTCAGACAAAAGACGGAGGGGCCGACTGGGCTCAGCGGGCACACAGCGCAGAGCCAGCTGCTGGCTGGGAGGACGCCCTGCAGCCCCGCAGGGAACGTGGGCTCCGGCTTCCAGAGGGCAGCGCCATTCCCTCACGGACGCCCAGGAGACCCTCCCTGTGCTGGCAACGCCAGGTGAGGCATCGCTCCTTAAGAATGAATTAGAAACTCAGAGAAATTCTGCCCAGCAGAAGCCAGACAAGAATCCGACTGGAAATCTAGAAGGAATCTGACCAGCATGGCAAAGCAAGGGGAGGAACTGAGTGGGAAGGCAGCCTCAGGGAGCTTCCCGGGAAAGACAGACCTGCTCATTCCATCCCCCACGGGACTGTCAGTCATTCCACAACCACGATTGCTAATGAAGACGATCAAACGGCAGCAACCTTCTGAGGTCAAGACAGTGCCCGGTGCCTCTCAGAGTCACTCCTGGATGTTTTTATCTGTTCTCTCAGGACAGTTCGGTGACGTTGCTAAGGAAGGAATTTGTGAAAACGAGGAAGCAGCCCCGGAATGCTTGTTGTTTTTCCCCAAACCTGGCTACTGGTGGTCAGAGTGACCTTGAGGTGCCTCACAGGGTGGTTCCAGGTGGCCCAGGTCTGCACCCTCTGACCCATGGCCAACTATCTCCATGGCCTGTAAAGGTGCTTCTCTTAGGTGCCATGCAAGTGCCATGGCAATGTCAGAGGGAGGCCCATAGCCAGCCTCCTGAGTCAGAGCCTCTGGGCTGGGACCATGGCAAGCACATTTTTAGAAAGTTCCTCCAGGACATGTTTGGTGGAGCTCATCCATAATGCTCGCTGGAGAACCTTTGGACTAAGTGACTTGCCCAAAGTCTCTCAACTCAGTGGCCACCACCTTAGAACTGAAAACTGTCCCTCAGTGCCCACTCAGGTATTTCCACCATGCCCTGTGTAATTCAGCCTTTCTAGACCCAGCTTCCTTCTCTCACATGGAGGCCATGGAGGACGGCCTATGAGTCCTGGTAACACTCCTCAACATCTTGGCAACTCCAAAATTGGTATTGGTTTTCCACTTGGAAGGCTGCTCTCTGTTCTTTGACAAATTCTTATCTATCCTCCAAAACTCCCTGGAAAGCTTTGGACTTATAAGTCTCCATCGCAGGCACACCCTGGTGAATATCTTATCATCATGAGCTGTGCTTGCTGATCTCATTTATTCTTCATGAAATATTTGTGGATTTTCTTTATGTGGCCAGGCACAGGATAGACTTAGAACAGCATCCACTTTGTGAAATAAGTAGGACAGGAATGCAGGTGAGTAAGGGGCAAGACAAGAAAGCACAGTGAGATGGGAGATGTGTCCTGCTAGCATGGGTGGCGGATGGCACACAGCAAACTTTGGGTAGTCAGGAAAGGCTTCTAAGAAAAAAAGGTGTCTGGGAGTTACTAATCAATGGCATAAAGTTTCAGTCTAGCAAGATGAGTAAGCTTCAGACAGCAGCTGTACACCATTGCATCTGCAGTCAGCAATAACATAGCGACACTTAAACATTGGTTAAGATGGTGGATCTCATGTTAAATGCACTAAGCATAATAGAATTAAATACAAGAAAGAAACAATGTCTAAACTGAGACCTGTGAGTTAAGAAGGACTTAACCAGGTGAAAATGGAGGCGGAGATTCCAGGAAAGAGGCTTTGCAAACAATCTGTTGTCTCCTGTAATACACCTTAAGCCCCTCAAGAGTACAAACCATGTTCATCTGGCCTGAATTCTGAGTGCCTAGTGAATGTTCAATACATTTTGGTTAAATGAATAATATTCAGCTGCTGATATATGTATAAATATATATATATGTTTGTGATATATATATTTAGCAGCCCAAAGTCAACTGTATCATTCTTATGCCTTTGTGTCCTCATAGCTTAACTCCCATTTATGAGTGAGAATATGCAGTGTTTGGTTTTCCATTCCTGAGTTACTTCACTTAGAACAATGGTCTCTAATTCCACGCAGGTTGCTGCGAATGCCATTATTTCATTCCTTTTTTGATGGAACAACATGGGAAGAACAAACATATATATATATATATATCACAACCATATATAAATGTATGTGTGTCTACACACTCACGCACATATATACACATAAGAGGGCATTGAGAGAGAGACTGGCATTTGCAAAATAATTTGTTGCTCAAATTCAGAGGTATTTGAGCCCATGTTATCTCTTGCAAATAATAGAAAATTGTACGAAGATAACCCATGCAATCTCTGCTTAATACATGAGGAAGAAGATGAAAATCTATATTCTTTCTTTTACCAGGACCTCGCTATAGGGAGAAAAAAAAAGTAAAGCAACCTCTCAGGTATCTTTGCTGGTCAGCATCATAGAGTATGAAGGGTATCTTAATGAGCTCCATTTTAAACTATAAAGTTCCTTACAGTCATACTCAAAACTGGCAAAAAACAGGACATCATACACATTTTCATATTTTATTCTAATGTTTATTCTGAGGTCAGCAATATAAATTAGTTTCTGAGATGTGCAGGTAAATTAAAATTCCATGCAGGTGAACATTGACATACCCCTACAATCTATATCTGTCTCAACTATAACCAGAGAGGACTACAATTAATCCCTTAAATCCTTCATCTTTTCGTCTCCTGATTGGTTCTACATAAATACCTTTGCTAAACTCAAAGATCCAACCAACTTATACGAGCTTCTTGGATGCGAATGAAAATCTCATGAATTGCCCAGTAAGCTGACATTCCTTTCTAGATCCAGCACCTACCACTCTCTGCAGGTGAGCACAAAGAAAGAAGAGATTTGAAGTCAGCGAGGTGCGTTTTATTGGTTCAGGAGGGGAGGTTATTTTTTAAAGACTCGTGGAAAAAGGGAGCCATGTTTGTTCTCTCAAATAATCACATAAAGACCCTGCTAACGTTTCTGGTACAACAACCCTGCCGTGGTTAATTTCCAGACAACGAAAGGTGAGAAGGCTGGAAAGGAAACCGAATCCTGCAATGTCTAATCAATTTTAATCGAATCTGCTAATTGAATCATCCACATCCTTTAAAAAGGGAGATGGAAGTCATGGAAGCAAGCCTCTGTTTTGGTGCATTCTTCATTCCTCATGGCATGTCAAAAAAATTGAATTTCCTACAGTGGAGAAAGAGCCTGCCAAAGTTAACTTTACCTGGAACTAATAAATTATTATATTTCATCCAGGGTTTCCAAGAAATAGTTATTCAAAGACTCAATTTTTCAATTAATGTCTCCACATGCTTTTCTGATTATAATTTTCCTAGTACATTTTCATGTTTGCTTCTCACTATTGTCTTTGTGGGGAGTGCTGGAAATTCCCGAGCTGGGGAAACCCCTAGGCTTCTCCCTCCAACCCCTGCTCTCACTTGGACTCAGGTTCCCCCAGGGAGCAGACTTGGGGTGTGCCGAGGGCAGGAGGAGATGCTGGCAGCCCTCCAGAGTGGAGTCCACCCTGGAACCTAGACCTAGGGAGTCAGTAGTCTGTGGTGTCAGAAGGTGGCATTAAATCAGAGGGCTCAGGAATCCATAGTCAGGAGGAACAGAAAATACAAAAAAAAAAAAAAAAAAAAAAACAAAAGGAAAATAAAAGAGGCTCTCTAGAAGGGGCCACTTCAGTTGGTTTTGTTTTCATGCAGGGAGAAAGCATTCCGCTGCCAACAGCTCTGCATTTATTCATCCGCCTCTCAAGTTCTCCCGGCCTGCACTGTGCTAGGTTTCACGGCTACTACAAAGATGAATGAAAGGTGTTCCCTCCCTGTTCACATCCACACTCTTGCCTTGCAGGCCTTGCTGCTGAGCACCTGCAGCCTGATTCCTGGTTTCCTGGGGGCCTTGGGTACATCCAGGGAGCTCCTGGGACACCTGGAGCAGACCGCATGATGGAACTGGCATGTAATCACCCTGCTCCTCTCCTATGTGGACAATGAATGTCTCCCTCTGAGACTAAACGATGTCACACATGGTGGCCCCAGTGTGGCACGGCACTCCCTGTGGCCATCTTCTTATGCTGAGATAAGTCAGTCTTCACTAAATGCTCCCATTGCTAGCCACGTCTCCTGACCATTGAGATAAACTGTTGTCATATAAATTCTTGTCTCAGATCTGTTTTATGGGGAGATCCCGTTAAGACAATAGCGAGAGAACCAGACAGGTAACCTAACCAAACCTAGGCTGCTTCCAGGGAGGTTCACACAGGTCTCTGCAAAGGGCCCTGGGGGGTGTCCATATGGCCCCAAGCTTGAAATGCCTGAGATGCTTATGGACACGCCACACCCCAGGCTTGGGCTCCAGGGCAACTCCTAGTCCCAACCCTTGCTAGCCTCCCAGTCAATGCGCTCTCCTCCACCGCCCTCGCTGCTACCTCCGAACACCATTTCCTACCTTCAAGTTTGTTTGATGCTCCTGCGACCTGCTGTGCTGTCCTCCTCTGTCATCTAAATTTTACCCTCCTTCAAGGACCAGCTTAAATTTCCCATCCCCAGTAAATCCATTCCTGGCTTCCCCAGCACCAAGGGAACTTGCTCTTCTCTGTCATTTTGTTGCTCTGAGGGAATCCTAGCGTACATCGTTTACTTACCTGCTTAGTAGGCAGGACGCTTTGCTCCCAAATCACTGGAAAAGCTTTTATAGGCTGCATTCATGTCTTAGATTGTTTTGTAGCTTCCAGAGACCTCAGCATCTAGTTTTGTTTTGTTTTCATTTGGGAAGAAAGTTCTGCTGACAATAGTTAACACATTTATTCATTCCCCAGACACTTATTGATTTCTCAGTAAGTGATGATTTAATTATTAAATCTGCTTTTTTTCTTATCTTTTATTTCATTCCCACCATGTAACCATGCTCAAAGATATTCTTATGGACAGGAACAGTTTTCTACCATGAGAGGAACAGGCACTCTTCTAAAGAAGGTGAGGCGGGCCAGGCGCGGTGGCTCAGGCCTGTAATCCCAGCACTTTGGGAGGCCGAGACGGGCGGATCACAAGGTCAGGAGATCAAGACCATCCTGGCTAACCCGGTGAAACCCCGTCTCTACTAAAAAATATAAAAAACTAGCCGGGCGAGGTGGCGGGAGCTTGTAGTCCCAGCCACTCGGGAGGCTGAGGCAGGAGAATGGCGTAAACCCGGGAGGCGGAGCTTGCAGTGAGCTGAGATCCGGCCACTGCACTCCAGCCTGGGGGCAGAGCGAGACTCCGTCTCAAAACAAAAAAAAAAAAAGAAGGTGAGGCTGGTGTCTAAACAGCAAAGCAAGGCAGTCTAGAGCGCCCCCTCCACCTACCACAGGCCTGCCTTCCCTCTGTGCTGCCTGGATAAAGCACCACAGTGATAATTTCTGTAGTTAGGGTTCCTATTTGCTATGTCATCCTTGACTCTTCACCCAGCAGCAAGAAGACTGAGAAAGAAATATGACAAATGAGCAAATCACTGACATTGTAGCCCGTTACTAAATCAGTGGAAAGGGTAGACCACAGCCGAACCCAGATAATCCCTCTATAACTAGGAGTGAAAGAGTTTAGGAGCATCGGGGAGAGGCTGGGATCAGAGGGGCTGGGGTGAGAGAGATGTGGAGACCATCTCGGTTCAGAATTCTGTTGCTAAACTGCTTTTCATTTCTAAGAATTTACTCCATCTGTTGCCCTGCTCACACTGTCTAGACAATTTCAAAGTATTACATAATTCATAGTGGCTGAACATTTTCCTGTTTACTACAGAGTTAGTCTACAAAGGTCACTGATAAAATAATCTTTTCAACTGGCATGAAAAGCATCTCAAAAATCCAAGAAGCGTAAGAGCCAACCACACAATTACTTTTCAATACTCATTCACGGATAAAATAAAACCACAACAGGCTTGATGGTTTCTGGTTCCTGGCAAGGTTTTGACAGGTTTCAAAAAACAGAAGACCAGGTTGTCTCTGCATGAGTGAAATGAAGACTTATTCATGGACAGCCTTTCATTCTGTGATGCCTGCTGAACAGACACCCAATGCTGAGGACACAGCACAGCCTGCCCTGGTTAGAAACCATAGCTGAGTTACTGCATCATGCATTGCAAAATAACATTTTTGTAGTGTATTTAATGGAGACACTGAATACTTTGACTAAAAAGGGACACAAAAAAAAGAAAATGAAGCAAAACTGAAAACAAGAGAGGGAAGGAAGGAAAGGAAGGAAGGGAGAAAGGGAAGGGGGGGGGGACAAGGGAAGGACGGAAGGAAGAAGGAAGGAAGGGAGGTAGGGAGGGAAGGAGGGAATGAAGGGGGAAAGGAAGGACCATGTAAGTAAGCAAGGTTTATCCCGTTCAGTACTGTTTTCATTTTGGGACATATGCCAGGATTTGCATATGAAAATGAACAATTGGGTTTGCAATCATAATGCTCACTACTCAGAAGCTGGTTTGGCATTCTCAGGCTAGCAGGCTGTGTCCTTGCTTTCTTTCACACTTCTACAACGACCATACCAGCCACGCTGTCCCATGGGACCTGTCCCTTGAGGAGGTGGTGGTGCAAAGCAGGGGTGGCCATTGGTGAGGGCAAGGCCTGGGCCAGGCGGGCTCTCTGCAAGTTTTCTGTGCCCTCCCCACTGCAAGGATCTAAGAACTGTCAGGATGCAGGTAGACCTTTGCTAAGGCATAATGCATTTTCTTATTCATGCTATCACTTTTTATTTTACCTGCTCTGTGCATGGGATGCTCTGTGAGATTTAGGAGACTAGACAGCAGGTTGACCAGCTCTTCAGGACTCTATTTGGCATGCTGATTTAGAACCTACAAATATCCTTCTCCAAGTCCCAAAGGATGTGTCACATGCCCTCAGGGAAGCCTGTTTCTGTTTCTCTGAGTGGGGGCTGATCCGCACACAACTACAAGAGCACAACAGCCCTGACTCTGGTTTTGAAGAACAGCCCTGGAAGGATGTCAGATGAGTCTGCCCATTGCTCCTGAGGGCATGAGTGTAAGGGCAGCATGGCACTTCCAGGCATCTTCCGATGAGTGTGGGCCAAGCACGAGTGCCTCTGCTCCCTCTCAGCGTCCAGCTCACAGCTCCTAGGACCACAGGCTCTGCTGGGACTTGGGACTTGGGTAGGGAAGTAAAAGAAAATGGTGCTTCAAAGCAGAAGCAACTGACACACTGCTATTTTCTTTTCAGGATAATCGTAAATGTACTGAAATAGCCAAAGCAAAGTTTCAACAGCATCTGGGCATACTAACTTTTCAAATGACTACAAGTTTAGGAGTGAGCTAGCAGTGTCTCCGTCTGGTTGCTGAATAATGACTACATTACGAAGGCAAGGCAAATGGGGCATGAGATCTTCATAGAAGAAATCAGTAGTACAGTTGTGTCTTGACATTTCTTCTGATTAGAAGCTTACAGATGTCAAGGTAAAGATAGAAATACTTTGCCTGTAAAACAAAATAAAATTTAATTTTGAGAGTTAGGTTTCACTTTTTTAAAAAAAGACTGTGAACACAAAAAGTACATACATCTTCAGCCCCACTTAATCTAAGAATGTATCCATCTTTTGGGGTTTACTTTTTGGTCAACTTTTCTTCAAAATTAATTTGAATTGGATGTATTACAATTGAGTTTTTGACCATAATCTGTGGCTTAAATTTACCTGTATATTAGAATTTCCTGAGTAGAGTTTTACAATATGTGTGGCCTTATGTTAGTATATGACATTACATTGTATCATTATCTGGTTGGCAGTAGTCATTAATGTTGAATCATTTTAACTTAATATCAGCTATAAATGTCCATTAATGTTGAAAAAGATGGTCGACCTCACTAACCTATATATTCCGCAGTAGATTTTTTATATATTATAAACTCCATGTAAAATGAAAGTTATATTAACTCTAAATTTTGCAGGGACGTAATTATTCAAGGATACCTGGAAAACTACACAAGATTCTCACAGGATGAATATGTATTTATCCTGAAGATGCCCTTTTTATTAATGTCACATATAAAATTTTAGTCCAATTACATGCATAGCCACCTAACATGCAAGTGCAAAATAAAATCAAAGTTAATTTATAAATAAAACATCAATAAGATAAATACGCCCCAACATTATGTTTGAATTTGTCTAGAATTTCAAAACTGTTTAATTATTCTTTTTTGGAACTGGGGTTACAGTTAAATAACGAAAGTGGTATGCAAATAACGTATCATGTATTTTTCCTAATCTCTGTGTCCATAATTAAGGCAGATATAATTTACATTATTGTAATTTTTATGCAATTCACATTTAATTACATACACATGACATATGCTTGTAATTTACATACTATGCCAGTGACTTTTAAAATCTGTTTTAGTTATCTATTACTGTATGACAAATTACACCAAATTTAGTGATTTAATACAACAATAATCATTTATTATCTTTCATACTCTCTGGAGGTCAGCACTTGAGACACAGCACATCTCTGCTCCATGATACCCCGGACTCATCTGGAGCTCGGAGGCTGGGGCTGCAATCACCGGAGGTCCCATTCCCTGGCAGGAAGAGTGGTGGATGCTGGCTGAGGCTGGGACACTCATTGGAGCAGTTGCCTGGGATGCCCACACATGGACCATTCACATGGTCTGGGCTTCCTCATGATGGAGTGACTGGGTTTTGCCTAGGTGGTAAATCATAGAAGAATCAGAGAGAAAATGAGCATATTGCTTTTTCTGACCTAGCCTCAGGAGAGATGGGGCATCACTGTCCCCAGAGTCTCCTGCCCGACGAACTGCGAACATGAGGGAAGGTCACAGAACTCCACCTCTCAGTGGAAGGTTGTCAAGAACACACTGTAAAGATTCGTGAAATGGGATATATATGTGTGTGACCATTTTTGGAAAATACACTCAGCCACGAAGTCTACTTGGCTATTTACTAGCTTTAGTACAGTTACAGATGGAATGTTTGCGTCCCTCTCAAATTCACATGTTGTTGGCATCTTAACACCCAAGGTGATGGAATTAGGAGGTAGGGCCTTTGAAGGTGAGTAGCTCATGGGGTAGAGCCCTCGTGAATGGGATTGGTGCCCTTATAAAAGAGATGCAAAAAGGACCCGTTGCCCTTCTACCACGTGTGAACAGAGCAAGAAAATAATGTGTCTGAACTAGGAAGTGGCCCTCACCAAATCTGATGGCACCTTGATCTTGGCCTTCCCAGCCTCCAGAACTTGATAAATAAACTTCTGTTGTTAATATGCTATCCAGTTTGTGGTATTTTGTTACAGGAACCTGAACAAAAACACACACAACTGTATTTCAAATACTGAATAAGCTTTTTATCTTTTCCTATAATAATCAGAATTTAAAATCCTTCTTGTATTGTTTTGCAACGTATTTCTATTACTAAACCAACTAAGATTTATGATCTTTTCTATTCTGTAAAAATCCAGTTGTATAAAGGTTAATAAACAGTATTTCTGAATTAAACATGAAGTTCTTGCAGCAAAAAATTCAAAAAAATTTCCAGAATCTAGCAAGTCAAATAAGCATATGTAGACTGACTTTAGCCTATTTTTTTTTCCCCAAAGGAAAATGGAAAGGATTTACAGTTATGTTATGGGAATTTGCAGCAGGTAGGTAAATGTCCGGTTTGGGGAAGCAGTATGATGCATTGTGGAAAAACCTAGAAAGAAATCTAGAATATTGCTAGAGAGAGAAGGGAACCCTTCTGATTGATAATAAATAGACTAGCAGGATGATGGTTTTCTATGGTGTACAATACTCAAGAGTCCAGACAGTACTGGAAAAGAAAGCTGCCAGGAGCTTAAGATCAAATTAATGTCAGATGATTTCAAAAAGGAGGAAGAATCTTTACCTGAAATTCACACACTTTTAAAGGTACATAAAGAAAACGTTAGAAACTCTTCTAGAGTTTCTAATGTGAAGTTTCTAATGTGATCTCTGTATATTAGTTTGTAGTGAAGTTTCTAATGTGAAGACATCTGTATATTAGGTACCAGGGCTGTATTACAAATCACTTCACAACCTCTTCGGAGCAGGTCCTGAGCATTTGGTCGGGAGGCTGGCCAGCATGGCGCTGGACACGTACCCACTGGCCAGGAGTCCTACTTGGGTGCTCCAGCAAACACCCGCTTACCAGGATTCATTGATCTGAGAGTTAGAAGTGACCTCAGGCCGGGTGTGGTGGCTCATGCCTGTAATCCCCGCACTTTGGGAGGCCAAGGTGGGTGGACCACTTGAGGCCAGGAGTTTGAGACCTGCCTGGCCAACATGGTAAAGCCCTGTCTCTACCAGAAATACAAAAAACAACAACAATAACAACAAACAAAAACAAAACAAAACAAAAACCAAACCAAACCAAACAAAAATAGCCAGGCATGGTGGTGGGCACCTGTAATCCCAGCTACTGGGGAGGCTGAGGCAGAAGAATCACTTGAACCCAGGAGGCGGAGGTTGCAGTGAGCCAAGACTGTGACATTGCACTCCAGCTGGGGTGACAAAGTGAGACCCCATCTCAAAATAAATAAATAAATAAATAATAAAAAAAAAATAAAGGCTCTGCGCGGTGGCTCATGGCTGTAATCCCAGTACTTTGGGAGGCTGAGGCGGGTGGATCATGAGGTCAGGAGATTGAGACCAGTCTGGCTAACACGGTGAAACCCTATCTCTACTAAAAATACAAAAAATTAGCCGGGCATTGTGGTACATGCCTGTAGTCCCAGTTACTTGGGAGGCTGAGGCAAGAGAGTTGCTTGAATCCGGGGGGCGGAGCTTTCTGTGAGTCAAGATTGTGCCACTGCACTCTAGCCTGGGAGACAGAGCGAGACTCCGTCTCAAAAACCAAAAAACAAAAACAACTGAAAAGAAATGACCTCAGTACATCACTGGCTCCAGTCCTGCCTGGATAGGTAGGCAGGGGATTCTTGGATTCAGTTGCCCAACAAGGTGACCATGTATTAGAAGCATGAGGAGATGTGCTCAAAAATCCCACAGGAAAAGAAGTTGTAGAATCAAACCTGTAACACAGATCTGCTTCCTTCTGGTACTCATGCCATTCACTCCATTCATCATGCTTCGGTATAACGGAAACGCAGTCCACTTCATCCTCCTGGCGTTTGGATAGAGGATGAGATGCCTTAAATTGCAGGTCAGCTGTGCCATCAGCATGCCACACGGCCGGAGGGCAGGGCAGCTCCTCACCGTGGAAGGGAGACTCGTTAGGTTCACACCAAGGTTTCTTCTCAATTCTAAATTCATGAGCTCAGACGCTACATCTTTTCCATAGAGTGGGTGCTAAGACAGACACGGCCACACCTAGAATGTTCAGGTAGAGAAGCCGCAACAGCAAGATGATCAGGAGCACGGCAATGTCGTTGGTGATCTGTTTTGCTGCATTGGAGCTGTTGGGCGAGGCAGGGGCTGATCACACACACAGCCAGGTCAAGCAGACACAGGGACAGCATGCTGACGTGAAGACTAAACACCCATCACAGCATTTTCACGGGAATGTGTCAGCTTGGCGTTTCGTGACCTCATGTCACCGCGGCTGCTCACGCCATGGGAGCTCTCAGGGCCTCTGATCCCCAGCATGATGACGTGAGGGGCTGCGCAAGGAGGTGGCCGGGGTCAGCAAGCAGGTCACCAACAGAGGAGAGGACCCTGCCACTGGGGCTGGGTGTTTGGTGGGTTCTAAACACAGATCACAGGAAACAGCAGCAGCTGAGTGATCTAAGGCCGGTTTCCCTTCCCTGAAAGGCTTCACGGCAGGTGTTATTTGAACGCCTCCAGCCACCACGCCGTGTGTGTTGCAGGCTAGCGTGGATGGAGCTTTGCCCTCACATGGTTATATGTCCAGATCCTGGCAGCTTCTCTCACAGCCGCAGAATGTAAATCATGTGAGATACAGAACTTCACACAGAGCTCAGAATTCCTGGAGGAAAAAAGACAAGGCCATCAGAAACCACTCAAAGAGAAGCCCCAGAGAAGGTGCCACATGCAGGCGGCCATAAATGACACCCGTGAAGGGAGATAGAGCCTTTCTAAGCTTGGTCTAAAGGTCGGGGGTTGAAAATAGGACCAACATTTCAAGTAAAGTTAGCTTAGTGGTTATGTCACATTCGTTCTCCCCAAGAAGGAGCAACAGGCATGACTAATGGGCGCTGGCAGATTAAACCAAGACGCATTCCCAGCGCTGCCCACACTGCATCAGAACACAGCTCCACGCTGACTAAGCATGTCATTCTAGGTACATTTAAATAAAATTCAATTTATAGTAAATCTTCATCATACATCTATTTTAAAATGCTGATTCTTAAAAAAGAAAATAAGAATCTTCACTTCAACGTGTTCAGTGCTTCCAGATCTGTCCTATCTGTTCCCATTCTTGGTTAAACTAGGCTGTCTTCATAACCTGCACTCACCTTTGAAGTCAAGGCTCAAAATATTGTATATAAAAATGTTTTATTGGTGTTGCTCAATGTTAATCAAGCCATCAGTTAGAGATGCCAGGCACAAAATTAAAATGCCACCCCAAATAAAATACTTCAGAAGATTTTAATTTATCAAAACGTGCATTAAACATTTGTTATGTTCAAGACACCATGCAAAACACTGCAAGAAACAGAGGTGGAGGCGAAGTTCGCAGACTAAGGAGGTGAAATGAAGGCAAACCCAGGAGCTCCATATCGAAGCTGTATCATGCGCATTGGAGTTGTTCTTTCTTTAAGCTGCTTCTGTGGACAATGGGGTTACTGTGTCTCAGCTCCACATTTTACCCCAGGTAGGCCCTTCGAGTCCCTGTGGCTCTCAGCCATGTGGTAGCTGCTCTTTTCCATGCCTGGGCAGCAGATTCCTTTTACCAGCAGAAAGAAACGTGATGCCAGGGGAAGCGTGTGCTCTAGAATGAGCCACGACCAGAAATCTGGGTGTTTGGGTCTATATTTCTACCCGGAATGACCTCCCCTTCTCTCTAAATGAAGGGCCAGGTGAGAGGCTGTCTTAGAATGTCTTAGAATGTCGGCTGGAACATTCTCCGGGGGCTGCGTTTAGGCATGGCAAGGGCACGTGGAGAATTTCACACTGCGATGCCAGACCAGACCTGTGAGGCCACAGACTTTGAGTGGCTCTAAGGAAAGCAGGTTACAAACACACAGCACAGGGTCCCTATGAGTTCAGCTTTAAGTCCAGCTCAAATATTAGCAACAAACAAGGTAGAGGCAGCAAAAGGATATTAGCAAGCAATATCACATAAGGGTGACCATTCATTGTCAAGCTTAGCTGAAGGTTACATATCCTTAGTTTTTATTTTAAGTGTTTGTGTCGGAGAGGGGAGCGGTGGGGGGTGGGGGACAACCCCGAATGCAGTTTGGAATGATACAGAGTGGAAATAAATGAATACAGAGATCTGTAGGTCATGGATCAGAAAGTATGAGCTAAGCTTTACGTGGACTTAATGGGGCAGAGGCAGTGTTGCGGTGGTACTTCCTTCCCCTCGCAGAAGTAATAGGCAGGCTGTCCTTCGTGACACCGGGGTTTAGTATTGTTTATCTAGATGTAATATTCAGCTGAAAATGGGATAAACATACAAGTTGTATTCTGGTTTATTTTGAAACGGAAAAGTGCAGTGACGTTACAAAAATAGTCACTTTAATCAGGAGCTTTTATTTCCTTGCTAATGATGGGGTGTACTCAAACGCATGAATAAGAGATCTGTGAATTTATCATTTTGCTCCATGCCTCCCTCAGAGCCCATTATCTAAAATTGGTGCAGGAAGCAAACAGTGTCATGAAAATAGGTTAACCTAGTAAAATGTAGTTAACTGTACATCCCTTCCGAAACTTCAGTGTGTGCACACATCTCCTGGGGATCTCGTTAAAATGCAGATTCTGCTTTTGTAAGTTTGGGTGGGGCTTAAGATTCGGTATCTCTAACAAATTTCCTGGAGATGCCAACGCCCTAGTCCACAGACTGCAGCTTGAGAAGCCAGGCAGTAAAAAGATTGATGACTTCTGTTCCACAATCCTAGACTGCGCACTTACACTGCGGGGCAGGTGCCACGTTCCGATCTAGTACCACAAAGATAAGCAAGACCGGTTCCTGACCTCGAGGGACTCGAGGGGACAGTTTTGCTTTTGTGAGTTTCATGCTGGACACAGGTGCACAGAGGTCACTATGGCACACGGGAGAGAATGGGCTGAGGTTTGCCTTGCACTTTGAAGAAACATTTCCAGAGTGGTTTCAGAATGGAGTCAGTGACGGAAGGGGCGACTTAGTCTACGGTGTTTGTACTGACGGAGGCAGCCACTGAACTATCCTGAGATGCTCCCTTAAGCCTCTGCATGTTGATAAGAACTCGTCCAAGGCAGCCAAGGCCAATGCTGTGTCTCTTAAGTGGCTTTAAATGTCACAGATAGGATGTGATGGAGAGCTAGAATAGAGGCGCTATTAATAGAGAATGTGTCCTCGCATCAGTAGCTCAGTTCATGTGGTTCCAAATAGTTTTTTTAAAGAAAGGATTCCAGCCTACACACTCTCCTACTTACCAGGGTCTCAGGAATTGGGACTTGGAGACAAATGATTTACGCCCCCCACCAGCTGTGCTTCACAGAGGGGGGCACCCCACTTCCTGGATCAGACCTGTCTTCACCCCCCTGGGCTGCCTTTCACATCCTCCCCCACCTCTACGTTTCACTGGACAAAGCACATCAAAATGTGACATTTCTTCCCAATAGTAATAGAAGTTTGGCTTTGGAATTAATGTCACCATTCTATCTCTTTTTTTAATGTATCCATTTTTTAACACAAATATTTTATAAACTGATTTTTGAGTGCTTATCAGTTCTCTTATAATTTTACAGTTATTATTGTTAGAATTTCAAAATAGTGAAAGCTTCACTGCATATATACATAACTTAGGCTGACAAATTTACAAAAAATATGTCAAATATTGATGATAGGAAAACTGTAGCTAAGTAATTCTATTGATTCTACACATGAGGATGTTTTGTGTCTGGAAAACATAATTTTGGAAACATAAAAACGTCTCTTCATATAATGATAAATGTTAGAATGTCACCTTTTAAAAGAAAAATAAATATTTAGTGTCGGTGCTTTTTTAATGAAGATGATCAACATGAAAATCAACATGGTGCCAAAAAATGTGGGATATCTGCTGATTGTAAAAACATAGAACATCCATACTAAGGGGGCCATGGAAAATAAAGGGAAGTAACTACAATACAAGACATACAAGTTAAAGCTGGGTCAGAGACTCAGCCATGACTCACTTTAAGGTTCATCCGCACACCTGTTGGGTATAAACTACAGCTTTAACTGTTGGTTGACTGCAGATTCAACATCAACACGGTCGCCCTTTTTTTCAAAGACTGAGGGGTAAACGGGCTTGAAGTGACCCTTTGTGGGTCTGGGCCACCTCCCAGCTCTCAGAGGCTCCCTCCACCGTCCCCTCCCAGGCCCCAAGGCCCACGAGGCTGCTCCCAGCACTGCCCATAGTAGACAGAGTCCCCACGGCCTCCCAGGGCTGTAGGCTGTCTTCACTGTCTGTCTCTCAGTGGGCTCTCCACAGCTTCAGTCCTTTACCCTGCAGGGAGAATAAAAATAGTCTGATGAACAAATCCAGTCTCATAACAATGATATAGTTGCTTCAATAAACGTATCTTCCCAAGTACAATCTGCATTACATTCTTCCTAGCTCTCAGGACAAGATTAAATATCATTCATATAAAATATACTGTATAATATGTTATATATTATTGTATATGATATTAAATGTAATAGAAGAATGGCAACAACAGCAGCTATCTATTAATCCGATGGTTCCTAAATAGGTACAGTTCAGAATCACTTGGTGTCTTTTAAAAGCTCTAAGAGTCAAACTGTAGGCTAGACCAATTACATCATAATCATGAGAGTGGTCTGAGACACCCTCCCTAGCATTTTCTGAAGATCCTCCGATGATGTGTGCAGATGAGCCTGGGAACCAAGGCAGGAAGCATTTACCCCAGGGCCTTGGCATGGTGTCATCTATACGCTTCCATTTGACTGGGGGTTTTGGTCCAGTTCACTGGGATGGTCAGAGATGACTTGGCCAGCCTGACTCCAAAGCCACACTCTCTGCTATCCTTGGGAGTAACATATGCTTAATGTAAAAGGTGGATTTGGCTGAGACCACTTCAAGGCAATCCAATGAATGGATGTTTTGGAATGAGGTTTGCTTTCCGGCCTGTCTCAACAATTTACAGTTCTTTCAACAAGGCTTATTGAGAATTTATTGTGTGTCAGGTCTGACCCTGGAGAGACAATGATGAAGAAGACAGGATTGCTTCTCTCCAGCAGCTCATAGTTTACTAAGGAAGATAAAAATAATTAGAAAACAGCGTGCTTTGTGCTGTGTGCTGAGGCCCTGAGAGACATCCTTTATGGTTGTGCAGAAGACTGAATAGAAAGGCAGAGGCTTTGCAGGGCAAGAAGGATGAAGAGAAGGGGAAGTCCAGACAGCAGAAATAGAACATATGTGAGGTTGTGTCCCCAGGCTCAGAAGACCGGAGTAATTCTTTGCAAAAGGAGATGGGACCATAGTCACGATTAGGCAAGGACTAGAAACTTCCACAAGGGCAAGAATGCAAAGGGCTTCATCCAAGGGGAAACTGGGAGACGTGAAATATTTTATGCTGTTTTACTTCTATGCAGAGCAACGTTTCACTCAATGAGTTTTTACAAAGAAAACTTAAAACGCGGGGCCTCTGTTGGTGGGTGGAGTCAAGGTGGAAGATGATGGAGGCAGGGAACGCTGAAGACCATGAATGCTACGGGCCATGAACACTGAAGACAGACGGTGAATGCCGAGGATGGTGAACTGATTTTTTCTTATTCCTGTTATGAGAGCAGCGCCACTGCTGGTGACAGCCATGGAAGATATTAGTGTCACAGATCAGCATGCAGTCTGTCAAAGTAGCTCATGCATCTAATCTAATCCTCCCAACAACCCTATAAGCTAGGTCTTATTATTATTATTGGTGTCCCTATTTTACAGATGAGGAAACTGAGGCACACACTGGCTTGTCATGACTGCACAGCTAGCAAGAGACAGTGGGATTTACAGTTATGCGCCTGATTCCAGAGTTTTGTGCTTCTGATCTTTACATTTATACAGTCTCTTGCTTTTGTCTGGAATGTGCTGCTTAAGCAGATAATGCTATCAAGATTTTAATGGCCTTTTAAAGAGAAGCCAGATTTTCCTTCTCACGTTTTTAGTTCTTTCCTTAATTATTCCCACAACATATATATATATCTATATGTTCTATCATTTCTGATTAACAAGAGCTGGAAAGAATTTAATTCTCTGCACGGTAAAAATGACATCAGTTCTGAGGTTTTAACATCTATAGAGTACACAAAATTGCTGAAAAAAGTTTAATTCACTTCCCACTTAGTTCCTCTCAAAGATGAAGGATTTCTTGTATCATTGTATTTCCTTGTATTTCTTCAGAAATACATGATTTCACAGAAACCTTAAGGTTTTCTTTCCTTAAAATAAATTCAGACTTGATTATAACAATCTAAGTGCACAGTGGGGATTAAATAATATATTATTTCTGATGAAAAGATAAGCTTTCCCTAGAAACATTTGAATTAAAATAGATCTTCAATTCCCATTTTCAAGAATTTTAAAGAACTGACTAGTAAACATAAAATTTATTTTTTTCGTTTTTTGTACAATTTGATTCTTGGCTAAGAAGCGAGAACTTGAAGTTCTCGTGTTTACTACTTCTTTAACTAGTTGTGTAACTTTAAGTAACCTCCTCCACATTAATTAAATGTTGAACATTAAATCTCAGCTTCTACTTTGCTCAACAGATGACCTCTAAGACCTCTTAGATGCTTTGAGTACATCTTTCTGTTCACAGACAAAACCTGTTACCAACAAAAATTAAGGAACACACCAAAAAAGATTGCTTTTTCCCCCAACTTTAGTTTTTTGTGCTAGGCTTAGGATAAATTGCGTACTATCAATAGGTAGCATGATTCATGATTAAAACTAAGAACAAAATATGTTAAGAAAACAGTCCTTTTAAAAGTAGGTGTTTGCTCACGGTCTCTGCCTAAAAGCTCCTTGATCTGATAAACAACTTCAGCAAAGGTTCAGGATACAAAACCAATGTACAAAAATCAGCAGCAATCCTATACACCAACAACAGCCAAGTGGAGAGCTATATCAAAATTCAATCCCATTCACAGTAGCCTTAAAAGAAAACCATCTAAGAACACAGCTAACAAGGGAGGTGAAAGATCTCTAAAATGAGAATTAAAAAAACACTGGGAATGGTGGCTCATGCCTGTAATCCCAGCACTTTGAAAGGCCAAGGTGGGCAGATCACGAAATTAGGAGTTCAAGACCAGCCTAACCAACATGGTGGAATCCTGTCTCTACTACAAATACAAAAATTAGCCAGGCATGATGGTGTGCACCTGTAATCCCAGCTACTCAGGAGGCTAAGGCAGGAGAATTGCTTGAACCCAGGAGGGAGAGGTTACAGTGAGCTAAGATGGTATCACTGCACTCCAGCCTGAGTGACAGAGCAAGACTCTGTCTCAAAACAAAACAAAACAGCACTTGGGAAAGCAATCAGAGATGACACAAACAAATGGAAAAACATTCCATGCTCATGGATAGGAAGAATCAATATTGCTAAAATGGCCATACTGCCCAAAGAAATGTATAGATTCAATGTTATTCCTATCAAACTACCTAACATTTTTCACAGAATTAGAAAAAGCTGTTTTAAAATCTATATGGAACCAAACAAAGGGCCTGAATAGCCAAGAAAATCCTAAGCAAAAATAACAAAGCTGGAGGCATCACAT
This sequence comes from Rhinopithecus bieti, assembly GCF_001698545.2. Classification (NCBI taxonomy): domain Eukaryota; kingdom Metazoa; phylum Chordata; class Mammalia; order Primates; family Cercopithecidae; genus Rhinopithecus; species Rhinopithecus bieti. The sequence goes on from NW_016804423.1 coordinate 2,838,993, forward strand.
TACCTGACTTCAAACTATACTACAAGACTACAGTAACCAAAACAGCATGGTACTGGCACAAAAAAACAGACATGTAGGCCAATGGAACAGAATAGAAAGCCCAGAAACAAGGTCACACACCTATAATCATCTGATTTTTGATGAAGTCAACAAAAACAAGCAGAAGGGAAAAGACTCCCTATTCAATAAATGATGCTGGGATAACTGGCTAGCCATATGCAGAAGATTGAAGCTGGACCCCTTCCTTACATCATATAAAAAAAAAACTCAGATGGATTAAAAACTTAAATGCAAAACCCAAAACTATAAAAACCCTGGAAGACCACCTAGGCAATATCATTCTGGACCTAAGACCAGGCAAATATTTCCTGACAAAGACACCAAAAGCAATTGCAACAAAAATAAAAATTGATAAATGGCACCTAACTAAATAGCTTCTGCATAGCAAAAGAAACTATCAACAGAGTAAACAGACAACCTACAGAATAGGAAAAATTACTTGTAAACTATGCAACCAACAAAGGTCTAATATTCAGAATCTATTAAAAAAATACTCAAACAAATTTACAAGCAAAAGCAAACAACCCCATTAAAAGTGAACAAAGGTCATGAACAGACACTTTTCCTTTTTTATTATTATTATATTTTTATTATACTTTATGTTCTAAGGTACATGTGCACAACGTGCAGGTTTGTTACATATGTATACATGTGTCATGTTGGTGTGCTGCACCATTAACTCGTCATTTATATTAGGTATATCTCCTAATGCTATCCCTCCCCTCTCCCCCCACCCCACAACAGGACAACTCAAAGGCGGTGTGGTGGGAGCGCGGCTCGCGCGCCTCTGGCGTGGGTGGCAGTGGGGAGTGTGCTTCCAGGGGCTAATTGGGTACACTCTAACATTTTCTGCGTTCAATTCGCCCTGGGATCAATAGAAGAAAGGAATGTTTGGGTCTTAATAAGAGGTTGCGGAGATGAAAGTTTTATTATGCAGATGAAGCTTTTAGCTAGCAGGCTTCAGAGAGAACATGATGTAAAATGTCTCTTAAAGTCTGTATTGATGTTAATGGCAGAGAGGCATCATGAGGCTTGTCCCACCCCCACTTCCCTCATGGCCTGAACCAGTCTTTCAGTTTAAATTTTAAGAGCCATGGCTGATGAGGAAGTTCATTTAGATGGTCAAGGGACCTTAGAACTTTAATTTTGGTTTACACATTCAACAAAAGTCTACTGAAGACCTACACTAAGCCAAGTGCTACTCTCCAAGTTCCAGGGGCTGGAAGTTGGATGATGAAGACAAATGGGGTCACATTGCCTAATGCTGCACCCTCACTCGGGTTGCTCATTGTATTAGTCAGGCAGGGTTCTCTAGAGGGACAGAACTAGTAGGATATATATATATGTATATGTATATTAGTTCTCCTATACATAGTTCTCATATATATACATATGTATATATACATATATACGTATACACACATATATACATATATGCACATATATCCATTTATGTGTGTATATATGAGAATTATATATAGGAGAACTAATAGGAGATATCTATATCTCCTATAGTTTATGAAGTATTAAGTATTGTATATATACTCCTATATATAATAGATTTTGTATATATAAAATTAATAGGAGATGCACATATATACACTCATATATATTTTATATATATGCCTATATATAATAGGAGATTATATATATAAAACTAATAGGAGATATATATATTTCCTATTAGTTTATTAAGTATTATTGTTAAGTATTATATCTCCTATTAGTTTATTAAGTTTATTAGTTTATTAAGTTTATTAGTTTATTAAGTATTAACTCACAGGATCACAAGGTCCCACAATAGGTCATCTGCAAGCTGAGGAGCAAGGAGAGCCAGTCTGAGTTCCAAAACTGAAGAACTTGGAGTCTGATGTTTGAAGGCAGGAAGCCTCCAGCACGGGAGAGAGATGTAGCCTGAGAGGCTAGGCCGGTCTAACCTTTTCACGTTTTTCTGCCTGCTTCATATTCACTGGGAGCTGATTAGACGGTGCACACCGAGATTAAGGGTGGGTCTGCCTTTCCCAGCCCACTGGCTCAAATGTGAATCTCCTTTGGCAACACCCTCGCAGACACACCCAGGATCAATACTTTGCATCCTTCAATTCCATCAAGTTGACACTCAGTATTAACCATCATATCCATGCACCCCTGATGTTAGATGTGGCCATGTGACAAGTTTTGGGAAGGAACTGTCAGTAGCTATAAGCTGTGTCCATTCTAAGGAAATGGATTTAAGGTCTGGAGCAGAATTCTCCATTTGGTGTCTTCTACTGTCGTGCCAGTGGGTTTCGGGTGGTGCAGGAGAAGATGCTGGAGCATCCATCTGCCTGAATTGCTGCATCAAAGTCTGCAGGGTGGTGACTCTAAAGAGCCACCCAGATTCACGGAGGACTTTTCCTGAGTAAAATAAGCACCTGTGGCATCCAGCACAGAGATTCTCAGGTGATACGTACCTGCGGCATTACCTAGACTATAGGGCTGAAACTCCAGACGAAGTCCTGCCACACAAGGTCTACTGCCTAGTGTGAGACAGACAATAAAATGTCAATGAGGCATGATGTCATATTATGAAGAAATAAGTGCCTTAGACAGTGGAGGGAGGTGGTGGGCCAGGGAGACTGAGTGGGCTGTTTAGATACGATGCTGAGGGGGAGTTTTTTTCAGTAGATGAGATATCTGAAAAACAAACAACAAAGAAGGTGCTTCATGAGAATAAAAAGCATTCCAGGGAGAAGAGCTAGTGAAAAGTCTCTGCATCTGGATGAGCTTGGCCGACGTGAGGGACAGAGGAAGGTGCAGGGTAGAACGAGGTGAGCCTGGGGCACTGTGAGATGAGGCAGGGATGAGGCAGCAGGACGTCGCGCAGGTGATGGTTGGAATTTTCATGGGATTCCAAGAACAGGGAAAAACCAGAGAGAGGTCTGCACAGGGCACTGGCCCATCTTGGTTGTAGAGCTGTGACTGTGGTGTGGAATATAGAGTTCAGGGACCAAGAACATGAAGAAGGGGCCCCCAAGAGATGCGTGTGGATGTCTGCAGTGTTGGGAATCACAGGAAAGCAGTAGTGGGAATTGTGGGAAGTGTTCACATTCAGATAGTATTCTGGAATTAAAGTCTTTCCAATGACTTAGATGTGGGGTGTGAGGGAAAAAAGAGAAATTAATATTGATTTGCAGTGTTTTGACCTAAGCAGTATTTTGACCTAAGCAACTTGGTGAATGGAACTGGTATTTATTAAAATAGGAAATATCTAGATTGAAACAGGTTTCGATGTTAGGGCTGGGAGAAAAGAGAAATCAAGAATTCTCCCTGAAATACATGCATGCCTATTTTAAGATATACATGTAGAATATCAATTGAGCAAGTATTTGCACATATACTTCCAGAACTCAGACCAAGTGGTCAAAGATAGAGATAGAGAGACTTTTTTTAAAAAGGCTGGGTTTTGTGGCTCATGCCTGTAATCCCGGTGCTTTGGGAGGCTCAAGTGGAAGGATTGCTTGAGCCGAGGAGTTCGAGACCAGTCTGGGCAACATAGTAAGGTCCTATCTCTACACAAAAACTTAAAAAATAAAATAAAATAAATTATCCAGGCATGGTGGCATGCACTTTTAGTCTCAGCTACGTGTGGGGCCGAGGTGGCAAAATGATTTGAGCCTGTGGCTGCAGTGAGCTGTGATCATGGCCACTGCACTCCAGCCTGGGTGACAGTCTTAAAAAAGAGGAAAGAAAGATAAAGAAAATAAAGGGGAATGAAAAGAGTGAGGGAGGATAGATAGGTGGCTAGGTTGAGGGATGGATAGGTGGATTACAGAACCTGTGGCATCTAAAGCCACAAGCATGGATGGAATACCTACAATATACGTAGACAGAGAAAGTGAGAGAGAAGAGCATTGGGTCCCAGGGCACTCTTAGGTGTGGACCTCAGGAGGAGGAGGTGATCCTGCAGGACAGATTGGAAAGCAATGAACAGGAAAGTAAGAAAAATACCCAGGTGAGTCTGTTGCTTTGGAAGAAAGCAAGGAAAGCATTTCAAGAAGGAGTGATCAATTGTATCAGAGATGACCAATGGGTCAGTAAGATAAAGCAGAGAACCAAGCTTTGGAGGTGTGTGATGTCCTAGGAAGAACTCACCCATGGAATGTGAGGGATTAAAAACCTAACTGGGTGAGTTCAAGAGAGGCTGGGTGTTTGTTGTTGGGGTAGAAACACTTCAGTTTCCTTCAGTTCAGCCCAGCACTTCGGAAAACTGTCTAATAGTTTCTTTAAAATTTTAAAATACACCTCTCATGTAATCCAGCCATTCCATGCCTAGGTATTTACCCAACAGAAGTAAAAACATATGCTCACACAAAGAACTGTACACATATGTTCACAGCAAATATATTTGTAATAGACCCAAACTGGAAGCCACCCAAATGCCCCTCAGCGGGATAAGTGAATTGCAGCACAGTTCGCATCACTTAACCAGAGGATAAGCTCTGGGAAATGGGTCATCAGGCGATTTTGCTGCTGTGCGAATGCCATAGAGTACGCCTGCACAAACCTAGATGGATTGCCTACTACACACCTAAGCTATAGGGCAGAGCCCATGGTTCGCAGGCTACAGACCTGTTGAGCATGTGGCTGTACTGAACACTGTAGGCAACTGTAACACAACGGTATTTGTGTACCTAACCACAGAAATGGAACAATAAAAACATAATATAAAAGACAAAAATGGTACATCTTTATAAGGCTTTTGCCATTAATGGAACTCGCAGGACTGGAAATTGCTCTGGGGGAATCAGCGAGTGAGCAGTGGGTGAATGTGGAGGCCTAGGACATTACTGTGCACTACTAGAGACTTATAAAGACTGTCTACTCAGGCTACACTAACGTTATTGAAAAACATTTTAATTTGTTGAGAGTAAGTTAACCTTAGTTCACAGTAAGTTTTTTTTTTAACTTTATAAATTTATTTATTTTTATATTTTTTTTAGTTTTTGAGACAGTCTTGCTCTCTCACCCAGGCTGGAGTGAGTGCAGTGGTGCAGTCTTGGCTCACTGCAACCTCCGTCTCCCAGGCTCAAGTGATCCTCCTGCTTCCGCCTCCCTAGTAGCTCGGATTACAGGTGCACACCACCACGCTCAGCTAAATTTTTTGTATTTTTGGTAGAGATGGGGTTTTACCACATTGCCCAGGCTGGTCTACCACTCCTGAGCTCAAGTGATCCGCCCACCTCAGCCTCCCAAAGTGCTGGGATTACAGGCATGAGCCACCGCGCCCAGCGGTATTTTTAAACATTTTTTGTCTCCTTTGTGATAACACTTAGTTTAAAACAAACTGTACATCTGTACAAAATATTTTCTTTCTTTATATCCTTGTTCTATAAGCTTTTTTCCTATTTCAAACTTTTTTTTGAAAATGTTTTGAATGTTTTGTTAAAACTAAGACACACACATACACACACACACCCACCCACACACACACACGTTAGCCTAGGCCTACAGAGGGTCAAGATCATCAATATCCCTGTCTTTCACCTCCACAATTTGTCCCACTGGGAGCTTGTCAGGGGCAATAACAGGCATGGAGCTGTCATCTCCTCTGAGAACAATGCCTTCTTTTTTTTGGAAGGACTTGCTGGAGGCTGTCATACATTTAACTTAAAAAAAAAAAAAACGAGCAGACATACAGTCTAAATATGATAAAAATATGATATAGTAAATACATATGTCAGTAACAGTTTATTATCATTATCAAGTATTATATACTGTATATAACTGTATATGTTATCCTTTTATGGGACTGGCAACACAGTAGGTCTGTTTACAGCAGCGTCACCACAAACATACGAGGAAGGATGGCATTAGGACATTATGATGTCACCAGGGGATAGGAATTTTTCAGCTCCATTATCATCTTGCAGGACCTCCATTATATTTGCAGCCCATGATTGACTGAAACATTAGTGCATGACTGTATTGCCACACAATGGAATGCTACTTACAATAAAAAGGAATAAACCAATGATATATACAACAATGTGGATGAACTTCCAAATAATTTTGCTGAGAAAAAGCCAAACAGGCACAAAGGATTAAATACTGTGCATATATACAAAATTCTAGAAGACTTCAAGCCAATTTCTAATAAAATCAATAAGATATTGGTATCTGAGATAAAGAGAGGCATAGATTGCAAAGAAGCACAGGAAGCTAGAATTGTAGATATTCTGATTGGTGAGTATTGATAGCTCATTGTGGTTCTAGTTTGCATTTCCCTGATGACTAACCGTGTGGAACATTTTTTATATACTTATTGGCCATTTGTATTCATTCTTTTGTAAAGTGTCTCTGCAAACTTGCTAGTATTTTTTATTGGGTTGTTTACCTTCTTAATATTGAAACATAAACATTGCATTACATATTCATGCAATATAAATAGCACAGAAGTGTATTTCTTCAAAAAAAAAAAAAAGATTTCAAGAGCCAAACTTGCAACATTAGCTCTGTCTTCCAGTCTCTTTGTCGGGTAACGAAATACTATAGCATTGTAGGGTGTTTCTATATCAATAAACTCTTTCTAATTTCCCCTATACATGTACATTATAAATATAAATATATATAAATATATCATTAGATATATAAGATATAGAAATATAAATAAATATATTTTTAACTATATAAATTTTCTTCAGGGACAATAAAACTTTTAATTGCAAGATTTCCTTGCTTCCCTGGCACATTCACATTTGCTCATAGAGTATTGTATTTCAAATGCTCCTCAATTCTTTTGGTTATTAAGTTCAGTTTTTTGCTGATATTTATGTATTAGGCTAGCCTTCATTTATAGAGTGTGTGTGTGTGTGTGTGTGTGTGTGTGTGTATGAGCACACATGTGCACCAGGACAATATCTTCCACAGGTTTTGATATTGTAGTTTTTGCTGAATTTTTTTTTTAAAGAACGCTTGTTAAAGATCTGTAATGGCTTAAGTAGCACTGGAATTATTCTTGAAGGTTAAAAGACATTCACCAGGGAAATTGTGTGTGGACCTAGAATTTTTTCAAGGGGTAGCACATTTAATAGAGACAATCATGGAAACATGTATATTGGTAGGAGGTTTAAATAATGAAATAATGCAGGTAAAGCTATCGTACTGTAGAGTGAATCCCAGTTCACATGTATCACAAGTTCAGAAAATCTCCCAGTGCTAGGAGCTACCTTTTGCCTTGCAAATAAATCAGAAAGATGGGAGATTAAGAAGAATGCTATGTCATCACACACTACACCATTCTAAAAGTTTTATTGTTCCTGAGAAATTTTTAAGAATGAGGAAAGATTTAGTGGGAAATTATGGTATTGAAAATTACCCTTCGTTACATTTTTCCTGGCTATC
>NW_016804423.1:2846637-2897552 GCF_001698545.2 Rhinopithecus bieti
CAAGAGCCAAACTTGCAACATTAGCTCTGTCTTCCAGTCTCTTTGTCGGGTAACGAAATACTATAGCATTGTAGGGTGTTTCTATATCAATAAACTCTTTCTAATTTCCCCTATACATGTACATTATAAATATAAATATATATAAATATATCATTAGATATATAAGATATAGAAATATAAATAAATATATTTTAACTATATAAATTTTCTTCAGGGACAATAAAACTTTTAATTGCAAGATTTCCTTGCTTCCCTGGCACATTCACATTTGCTCATAGAGTATTGTATTTCAAATGCTCCTCAATTCTTTTGGTTATTAAGTTCAGTTTTTTGCTGATATTTATGTATTAGGCTAGCCTTCATTTATAGAGTGTGTGTGTGTGTGTGTGTGTGTGTGTGTGTATGAGCACACATGTGCACCAGGACAATATCTTCCACAGGTTTTGATATTGTAGTTTTGCTGAATTTTTTTTTTAAAGAACGCTTGTTAAAGATCTGTAATGGCTTAAGTAGCACTGGAATTATTCTTGAAGGTTAAAAGACATTCACCAGGGAAATTGTGTGTGGACCTAGAATTTTTTCAAGGGGTAGCACATTTAATAGAGACAATCATGGAAACATGTATATTGGTAGGAGGTTTAAATAATGAAATAATGCAGGTAAAGCTATCGTACTGTAGAGTGAATCCCAGTTCACATGTATCACAAGTTCAGAAAATCTCCCAGTGCTAGGAGCTACCTTTTGCCTTGCAAATAAATCAGAAAGATGGGAGATTAAGAAGAATGCTATGTCATCACACACTACACCATTCTAAAAGTTTTATTGTTCCTGAGAAATTTTAAGAATGAGGAAAGATTTAGTGGGAAATTATGGTATTGAAAATTACCCTTCGTTACATTTTTCCTGGCTATCCTTTGGGATTGGGCTGATGACAGGGCCATCTCAAGCAGAAGTGCTGTTCATATTTAGCTTTAAGCAGAACATAAAATTAAATTGTGTATGACTTACTTTTTGTGACCTTCCATGATACAGCTGTATTTTTCTGAATTTAGTAATTCCTTAAGGCTTTTTCTCTCACAGCATCCTTCCTTCACCTTTCTAGGTTCTCGGTGCCTAACATTTATTTGGGTTTTATTCTCTAACTCTTTGTCATTACATATTTTTTATTGCTAATGCCAAAGTTCTTTACTTGACCTAAAAAATCTCAAGGAAGCTGCCCACAGAGAGCCATCAGGGGAAATACAGAATCCCTTCCCTACCAGCTTTGTGGATACCTGCTATGGTTTGAATATCCCCTCCAAAACTCATGTTGAAATTTAATTGTCACTGTAAGAGTGTTGGGTGGTGGGATCTTGAAGAGCTGATTGGGTCGTGAGGACTCTGCCCTCACACATGTGGGTTAGTCATCTCTGGAGTTCAGCCTCCTTTTCCTCTGTCTTGGGTACTCACTTCCACCGTCCACCCTTGCACCATGGGATGACCCTCACCCGATGCTGGCACCATGCTCTTGAACTTCCCAGTCTCTACCACCATGAGCCAAATACATCTCTTTTATTTATAAATTACCCAGTCTTTGGTATTCTGTTAAAGCAGCAAAAAATGGACTAAGACAATAACATTGCTGAAAATAGACTAACCTAATAAGCAGAGGAATTGAATTAGCAACTGACATAATTAGAACACATGCAGACACACACAACTCATTCCTTCTAGAAAAAAACACTGGCCATTCACCTGTGATCCAGAATAAGCTTTAGTGACCTCAGACAGTAAACAACTCTGGTGTAGCAACACGAGTGACTGCCTGTGACTCTCTTATTTATTACAGCGCAAGGGACAAGAGTGTATCATGGTATAATTGAAAGTGCTTTCCCATTGGGCATTCATCAACATGTTATTAAAATCTTGTTAAAATATTGTTAGCTTGTTTAAGTTTGTCAGGTTTTATAAGCTCCAGATTTGGGACTTGTCTAAGTGCAGTGGAATGTTCCCCCATTTATAATGAACAATCATGCTCCCAGTGCCTTGTGGATCCGTGGTAAACTAAAATTAATCTTCATCTAACAGCGTTAATTACGATGGTATTTAGACTGATGTCTTTCAACACTCTTGGGACCATGACTTACTCATAGATCCTCTGGTTGACACAAAAAGCTATCAACTCACATTCCTTTACACTTTTTAAGTTTAAAGATAATGTCTTTGGCAGGTGAAAGATACTGTGATTTTAGCATGTTACTTGTGAAAACTCACAGGATTTCCTAGATAGTACATAGACATCACCCTTCATAGCACTCCACGTTTACAATTGGAGGCATGGCAGGCTTAGGGCCAAATTGAGCCGCTTTCCTAAAAATCAAATGTATGTCCAGAATCACATATAAGGCAATGGCAGACAATGTAACTCATTAGCACAAAGTCAAGGGCTACTTGGGAAAACAATGTTCCTGAAAGGAAAATTATAAATGATTCCACTCTTTCCTCTTCCCCATGTCAATGTACTTGCCTTTATTAGGTCAGAGTTCTGATGCATCCTCTGTTGTATCACTTAATAAGCTGGGTACTGAAAGCTATAGAAATGAGTAGCTATACCATAAAGAAAATAGAAGCATGCAAACACCCTTGGCTAGCCCAGCTGCATGCTTGGAAGAGCATGGAGGAAGTAACTGCAGAGTACAACTAAAGTTAATGTGGCTGAGTGTGGTGGCTCACGCCTGTAATCCCAGCACTTTGGGAGGCCCCGATGGGCAGATCACCTGAGGTCAGGAGCTTGAGACCAGCCTGGCCAACATAGCGAAACCCCACCTCTACTAAAAACACAAAAATTAGCCAGGTGTGGTGGAGCATGCCTGTAATCCCAGCTACTCGGGAGGCTGAGGCAGGAGAATCGCTTAAACCCTTGGAGGCAGAGGTTGCAGTGAGCGGAGATTGTGCCACTGCACTCCAGCCTGGGCGACAGAGTGAGACTGTGTCTCAAAAAAAAAAAAAAGAAAGAAAGAAAAAGAAAATTTAATGTAACAAATGAATTGTTTGGTGAAGGCGTTTGGCAGAAGAAGGGAATACACCAAAGAACAGCATAGGAATTATTACTGAAATACAGAAATGCTGTGGATTTTTGCCAACTTTCCAGAAACTTTATAAGCTGTGAGGCTTATAAAAAGCATAGTATGTCCTATGCTTCTAAATTTGTAACTAAACATATCAATAAAACTGTCCAGATAGAATTTGCATTCTTGCTATGGCTCTTCAATATAAAATATTAGCATAAATGCACATAAAACAAAATATACTTGCCTTATTTTAAAGTCACATTTTCTTTTTCAATCAGGACTTTTGCTGACATTGATCTACAGGTAGAAAATGCTCCGCTATTCATTCCATGCGTGTTTCTAATTATCTTACAGATATTGAAATCAGAAACTCAGACTTTCCTTCTTTCCTCCCTCCCTCCTCCTCTCCCCTCCTTCACCTGCCCTTTTTCCTTCCTTTCCTTTTGTTTCCTTTCCTTTCCTTCCTTCTGTCCTTCCTTCCTCCTTCTCTTTATCCCTCCCTTTCTTCCTTCCCTCCTTCCCCTTTTTCCTCCTTCCCACCTTCCTTCCTTTCTTCCCTCCTTCTTTCTTTCCCTTTTCCTGTCAGTAAACCCACTCACATTTATTTAATACCAACCACAACGAGTGATTTCCTGATGTCAAGGTATTCATTATACAACAAATTATTTTACGTTGGTTTTCAAGTAACCATTTCATGGAACCAATGTCATTTGATGCCTATTTGACACTGAACAATGTTTAAGTCTATGTCTAATAAAAGGCATTTATAATAGAAAATGGGATTTTCAGAAAATCTACCAGGATACATGTCATTAGAAATGAATTCCAGCTAGCAGTCTCTGAAACAGCCTTCCAAGACAGAGCAAAAGATGGCAAAGGAGAACACTTATCACACATACCTAGGAAAAGAAATTCTATCCGTAGAGCGCTAATCTGAGACACCAAAATGAGATCTTCCCCACGCTTTCTTTCCTGCACGGAACAAAGCAAACTGCCAGACCAACAGCGATAAGGAGACCTTGTTCTCTCCTCCACTCCCTGCTCCCTGCTCCGAGGACAGGAAACATGGCAGCCAATCCTGTCCTGTAGGTGAGTGTTGTTTTGAAGTGACAAACACTACACAGCTGCCTCCCACACCAACACAGCAACTCAATCACTATTTTTCATATTCTTATTATGTCTGCATAAAAATAAGGAAAACAAAGACCCTATAACAGAACCCTAAGTTAGGAAGGAGCTTGGAGGTGTAGGTGTGCAGGGAAACCTACTCAATTTCCAAGGAGGAAAGTGCTAGCAGAGGAGCAGGGGCAGAGTTGAGAAATTCCAGTGGGAACGGAGCGTGTTCTGATGGTTCAGTTATCAGAGGACCCACTGAGGGACTGAAAAGACCCTCTCTACAGGGCACCCCCCCATGAACACCTGGCCATTGTGGAAACAGAGCCGGCTCCACCAGCTCCCGCTGCTGGTGTGGAGGGCAGCACTCTTTCTCAGTCAGAGCTCAGTCTACACTGACTTCTGGCAAATCCTGGGTCTGAATAAACCCCTCTTCAGGATGAGTGCACGCACATGCACTCACAAATAATACACGGGAATCATATGAGACACAGAAATGGAGGCCACCCCCTAAACTGTCAGAGGAAAGACATACTTCTGAAAATCTACCTAATATAACACCTAGAATAATGCTTGCTGTTTAATGACCTTAATAGCATGCAAGAAAGTTCTCCAAGAAACCAACAGAAACATTCATGAACAAGAAATGAAAAATTAAAATAATTCAAAAGTGTGACAAAGCCAAGTGCATCAGTATGAGGAAGAGTAACTGAATTGATACCATAGAAAATAAATCAGTGATGAGTGATGTGGAACAAATTTGAAAACCTCTTCCAGAGTGCAGAAGAAAAAGGCAAAGCAATAAAGAATAACAAATATATTACCTTCGTGCAGGGCAGAGAATGAAAACATAATTAAAGAAAAAGGCTTGGAAGTATAGATTAAAATACAAAAAGAAAAATTAAAGAAAATGAATATCTAGAAATATTGAATTTTTATTATAACATAAAGAAAATTGCCTTAAGCATTCAGGTCATAAACAAGTTATTTAAAAAGGAAAAAATATCAAATTGACCTTAGATTTATTTTTTGCCAAGTGACGCATTTGAAGACAATGGAGCATAGAGCTACAGAAGTGAGTAGCTACATCATAAAGAAAACAGAAGCATGCAAACGCCCTTGGCTAGCCCAACCGCATGCTTGGAAGACCATGGAGGAAGTAACTGCAGAGCACAACTAAAGTTAATGTGGCTGGTGCCTGTTATCCCAGTGGATATGGCTCATGCCTGTAATCCTAGCACTGTGGGAGGCCGAGCTGGGCAGATCACTTGAGGTCAGGAGTTCAAGACCAGCCTGGCCATCATGGTGAAACCCTGTCTCTACTAAAAATACAAAAATTAGCCAAGTGTGGTGGTGCACACCTGTAATTCCAGCTACTCAGGAGCCTGAGGCAGGAGAATTGCTTGAACCCAGGAGGCGGAGGTTGCCGTGAGGCAAGATTGTGCCACTGCACTCCAGCCGGGGCAACAGAGCAAGATTCTGCCTCAAAAAAAAAAAAAAAAAAAAAAAAAAAAAAAAAAAAAAAAAAAAAAAAAAAAAAAAAAAAAAAAACAGAGTATGTAATAAACTAATACTGAGGGTGGTAGAAATAAAACAATGGGTGAGAATTAAAGCAATTACAAAGGAAAGCAATGGTATAACGAAACACAATTTTGGGACATACAAAAAAATCAAATGGGACTGAGGTTATTTAATATTGATAAAGGGAATAATCTAAACTGGAAATAGAAAAACTGAATTTTAATGCATCAGAAATATAACATCAAAACTTAAAATAAGATCTGTTAGGAATTCAAGGAGAATGTAATATAACTATAAATATATATGTTATGTTCACATGACTCTATCACATAAGCAATCTATTCTGACCATTTGAAAACTAAATATAATTAATAAAATATTATGCTTAACGTTCCAGCCTCTGAACCTGAATTGCCACAGGAACTCTGAAGAGCAGTTGGGCAATATTTATTAAAATTAGAAATGTTCATATCCACCAATTTCACAATGTCACTTCTAAGTGCACACCTTAGGGAATACTTCTACATGTTCAAGAGAAGAGACACGTTAGAGGATCACTACAGCAGTGTTTACAGCAGGAAAAAAAAGCGGGAAACAACAGAAACAGCCCTCAGTAGGGAATGAATAAAATGCAGACTATGCTGGACTACTTACTGTGAAGAAATGTTAAAATACACAGATGACCTAAATCGGCATATACCTAACACATGCTACTGAGCTCTGGGTGTTAGAAGTTAGCAATCGGACTCCATGTAAGCATCAAAGGGGAAGTTAGCATTGCCTACGGGATTTAATTCTTGTTCTGTCTCTTATGCAGAATGTATACATCTATTACATGTGCAATTATTAAAAATACTCATCGCTATTTTTCATCCTGAATGATAGGAATATGCATGATGGTTTTATTATGTTTTATGTTTCCTTTTTGCAATATTCTCACTTATGAAAGCATACAACTGGTGATCAAACATTTTAATAAGTAATTCTTAGACCAAAAGGAAATAAAAACTAGAGTTACAGATTATTTTGACAATAAAATATTGAGACTACAAAGTAGTAACATTTAAAAGTTGTGGCCAAAGCCGTTCCCTGAGGCAAAAATCTCACCCTTAAACGTTTCAGTTATTAAACGTTAAAGAAACACAAAAAGGCCGGGCGCGGTGGCTCAAGCCTGTAATCCCAGCACTTTGGGAGGCCGAGACGGGCGGATCACGAGGTCAGGAGATCGAGACCATCCTGGCTAACACGGTGAAACCCTGTCTCTACTAAAAATACAAAAAACTAGCCGGGCGTGGTGGCGGGTGCCTGTAGTCCCAGCTACTCGGGAAGCTGAGGCTGGCGGATCACGAGGTCAGGAGATCGAGATCACGGTGAAACCCCTCTCTACTAAAAAATACAAAAACAAACAAACAGAAAAACTAGCCTGGTGCTGTGGCGGGCGCCTGTAGTCCCAGCTACTCGGGAGGCTGAGGCAGGAGAATGGCGTAAACCCGGGAGGTGGAGCTTGCAGTGAGCTGAGATCTGGCCACTGCACTCCAGCAGCCTGGGCGACAGAGCGAGACTCCGTTAAAAAAAAAAAAAAAAAAAAAGGAAGTGTGACTGGGAAGCCTCAGGAAACTTACAATCGTGGAGGAAGGCAAAGGGGAAGCAAGTATGTGTTAGCATGGTGGAGGAGAAAAGAGAGAGAGAAGGGGGAAGTGGCACACACCTTTAAACAATCAGATCTCCTGAGACCTCACTCATTATCATGAGAACAGCAAGGGGATATCCACCCCCATGATCCAACCATCACCTTTCACCAGGCCCTTCCTCCAATTCAGTGTGAGATTTGGGTGGGGATACCAATCCAAACCACATCAGGAGGCTTGCCCCATGGAGAGGGAAAAGCCTGAAGAGTAATATGTAACACAGGGAGAGAGTTCCAAACACATTCAGTTGCTCAGTAACTGGACCTAATCCCGCTCCATAGCAGTGGCTCTCAACAGGGCTGATCTGGCAATGTCTGGAGACATTGTCACAATTGAGGGGGTTGCTGGTGGCATTGAATGTGTACAGGCCAGGATGCTACAACACATCCCACGGTGCACAGGACAGACTCCACAACAGAGATACATCAAGCACCAGGTGTTGGCAATGCTGAGGCTGAGATGCCCTGATCTACAGGAGCACCAGACTGGCCCATCTTGGAGCATGTGTGAACGTTCACCCTGACTGCTCCTCCTCAGATCATCTGCTCTCAGCAGCCTTAGCCTTCCCCCAGTCACAGTTTGGCGTAGAAGGAAGAATATATTATTTGGAGTCAAAAAAGCTGTGCTTGAGCCCTGGATGAAATACCCAACACCTGGGTCTCTGTGTCTTCTATGCAGGTAACCTAACGTCTCAGATCCACAGTTTCCATCCCCTGTGACACAGACCCAAGCCCATTTAGCAACCAATGTTGCTGTGAGGAAAACACTTAGCTCCTTTATCCAATATGACATTTTTGGGGTTCAAACCCTAAGCAAACCTTGCTATTATAATTACAAGAGTCACATGTCTGGCTGTGTAACCTGGGGTCTATGGACTCTGAAGATGGAATTGCATTTTAATACAATAAGGTGCTTCTCATCCTATATATCTTATCTTATGCATTTACAAACATTACCTGCAATGAGGTCTTTACTCATCACCAGAAAGTCAAAGGGAAGGCACAACCCCCCCAAATTAAGAACTTTTGGATGCCTGCATAAATGCCTGCAAAAAGTTTACTACTGGAGTAAACCTCTCCAGTTTCTGGGCCTGGAGTATAGTGTAGAAACACTACTTGTGTACTGTATGGGTACATACATGTAGTGGAGTGTTTCTACTCCAGGCCCAGACACTAGAGGTTCACAGAGACCACTGCCCAGTTCTTGGCAACTCAAACCTTGGCCCCTACCTTTCTCCACTTCCAGGTCTCTGACCCTATTTGGCCCCACATCTCAGCTCCTGGTGACCTGTGGGTCCCCCTTGTTGAAACAGGTTAGGCTCACCTGGCTGCACCCATGTTGACAGCGTTTTCCAGTCACAGAGCTCAGTATTTACCCAGCAGTGCCGTCTGCAGGAACACAGGCCATTGCTGCTTGCCTGGACACTCCATGACTGTCCAGCTGGGACTGGCTGCCTCCAGGCTGGCCTCTCCACTGGTGAGCAGTGGCTGCACCCCAGCATGATGTTGGGCACATGCTAGATGCTTCGTAAGCATTGGTTCCCCATGTAACACCCACATATCCCAGTGCACTCGACTGGAATCGCTCTAGAATTCCAACCAATTCCAGCCTATCCTTCAGAAATTAAGCTTGATATACTTTCATAACTTTCTAGTAACAATTCCTGTTTGCCTAGACTCAAAACTGGCAAAATTTGATCCCTTTTTAAAAGATGGATACCTACCTACACTATCTGACGGGCTAGAAAACAACTAACAAAAAGTAAGTACACATGTGAGAGCAAGGTATAACCCAAAGGTAGGTGGAGGGAAAATGGGAGTCAGGTAGGTGCTGAAGGCCAGAAGAAGGGGCTTCAAAGCTTTCCTTTGAGAAGGAGCCCCTGCCCCCTTCATGGGCATTGTCCATAACCAACAGCAGGTTTGACTTTAGCGTTGCCACACCTGCCCCATGCTCTTCTCCAAGGAGAAGCATGTGGCTGCCTGGAGCGCCAGAGTGCATACCGGTTGACAATGTTCTCATTTCCCTTTTGGTTGCTGTGCTTTCAGCAGTGTCCCAGATCATAGGCTGACTTCCTCCAAAGTGCTGGAGGGGCCGCTTTGGACTTCTTTGATTTTCGTCTGGCTGCTTTCCACCTTATCTTACTCACAGGCTGCAGTTTCCAAAACTTGAGGCATTTTCTGTTCTGCTTCACTTGAAATATTTAGTCTGGTCTCTGAGAGTAATCGTCCCTGTACTGCTTCTTCAGTGCATGCTGATATCTTGGCAAAACAGAAATCAACCATCCGATAGCTACAGATGATAACCAGATTGGTAGATCACTTTCTGCATTGAGACTTTAAGCAACATTTTTTTTTCCTATTTTGTGATGCACTTTTGGATGTAGGTCTTTTTCCCAGTTCTGAAGGTACCTAATTTGCCTTGGATCACCCCCAGTACCTAATTTCTGGAGTCATTCTTGCATTAGACTAGCAAATTATGAAAGGTCTAAGGAAATCATGTAGCTCTACACAAGAAAACAGTCACATAGTGTAGTGGCTAAAAGCATAGCCCCTGAAGTTAGATTGTGTTGGGTTTGACTCTGTATTGTGTAAAACTAAGTAAAATGTTTCAATTTTTTATGCCTCAATTTTCTCACAGAAAGTTGGAAATAATAATAGTCCATATCATATAGGGCTGTGTTGAGAATTAATATTTGTAGAACACTTAAGATAATACCTGGCACACAGCAAGTACTATGGAAGCGTTTATTAAATGAGGCAAAACCTAAATGCATTAAAGAGAAAAAGACATTGCTGCTGGTTAGCTCTGCCTGAGGTCAGTGCAATGTCTGGGATGGCAGCCCCATTTAAAAAGGGAAGTGTTTCACGTCTGTAATCCCAGCACTTTGGGAGGCCGAGGCGGGCAGATCACAAGGTCAGGAGATCGAGACCATCCTGGCTAACATGGTGAAATGCTGTCTCTACTAAAAATATAAAAAAGTAGCCAGGGATGGTGGCAGGCACCTGTAGTCCCAGCTACTTGGGAGGCTGAGGCAGGAGAATGGCGTGAACCCTGGAGGTGGAGCTTGCAGTGAGCGGAGATCTCACCACTGCACTCCAGCCTGGGCGACAGAGCAAGACTTTGTCGAAAGGAAGGAAGGAAGGAAGGAAGGAAGGAAGGAAGGAAGGGAGGGAGGGAGGGAGGGAGGGAAAGGAAGAAAAGGTGGTGGGGGGGAAGTGCTGCTGGCCAGGCATGGTGGCTCATGCATGTAATCCCAGCACGTTGGTAGGCTGAGGTGGGTGGATCACCTAAAGTCAGAAGTTGGAGACCAGCCTGGCCAACATGGTGAAACCCTATCTCTACTAAAAGTACGAAAAAATTAACCAGGCATGGTGGTGCGTGCCTGCAGTCCCAGCTACTTGGGAGGCTGACGCAGGAAAATTGCTTGAACCCAGGAGGCGGAGGTTGCAGTGAGCCGAGATGGTGTCACTGCATTCCAGCCTGGGCAACAGAGTGGGATTCCGTCCGCTAAAAAAAAAAAAAGAAAAGAAAAGAAAAGAAAGTGCTGCTGTGTCTCTTCTCTTTCATGTCAATGATAGGGTAGGTTTTAGATGTCTGTGAGTGATACAAACAACTGATAAATAACGTGCAGATGGAAGTATAAGATTTTCAGATACAACCACAAATGTGAGGGTCAACTCATAATAAAACTTTCTCCTTAATTGCCTTTAAATGCAATATATTATTAAGACCATTCAGGAGGCCACATCTCTGAATGGAGTCAACTGCTTTCCCATACGTTGCAATTGCAGTCTGTGTCGGCAGCCAGACCCGTGGCCAAAGGGATGACGAGAGAAAGTCTAGATCCCATCAGATAACTTTCATATTTCATTCCTGCCCTTAGCTGCAGTGGATCTCAGGGTGAGATCTTTGTACTCTATGGGTACATTAGCTAAGCAAGATGTCAATCTATATGATAATTTTAATTGGTGGTGGCCAGTGTATATTTTTACTTCTTTGTTTCCCTGTAGTGCATGCTATGGATGCTCAGTGAGTATTTGCTGATTGACTCACTGGCTGCAGTGAGTATATCCTCTAATTTATGAAATTCTACAAGATGCATTTATACATTATTCCAGCTAATGAAGACAATGAGGGCAAAAAGAGACAGGGGAATTGTGGAGGAGAGCTGAGCATTGGCTGGGTCTTGGTCACTCTTTCTGCAAGCTCAAGTTCCCAGTGACTTCATCAAAGCAGGAATTTGTGTAAGTTTAACTTGCTGTTGGAGGGTGCACCATGAAGCAAAATGCCTCCTCCAAACAGGTGTGTGGCTCTGTCTTCATCTCCAGACATTTACTGAATGCTTTCTGTATACCTGCCTCTGAACACAGATGAGGCCCCTGTTCCCTCACACTGTAATAGTGATCCTTCTGCATGGTGCCGTTAAAAATGCTCAACAAGTCTTGCACATAACTTGTCTTACATTCAACAATAGGTATAAGAGAGTTTAACAAATTGGTTATGATCTCAGTATCTACTGTTACAGTTTTTCTCAGATGTATTTGGAACCTAAATGTGATTGCTTTGCTCTACCAAGTACCTAACGTAATAAATTTCAAAGGACAGCTCTTAAAGACAGCATGTGCTTGATTTGAAAGTAACAACTATTATGAATGTATCTTCTATTTGCATTCTAATTTCTTTAACATCTTTCAAAATACAGCTTTTGCATATATATGTATATATGTGCATATATTATATATGTATATGTATATATGATCAATGTGATAAGACTATTCGCCAAACACAAATCCCTTTGTTGAAATTATGGGTTCTTATTTATGAAATTCTAGAAAATGCATTTATGCATTATTCCAGATAATGAAGGCAATTAGATAACAAAAGGCTAAAGAATGAGAAAGCTGTTAAATCAACTCCTTAGATTAATGATCTGCAGCAGGACGCTTCCCAAGGGCCACATCAAAGCATAAGGAGACTTGGATAGATGAAAGATATATTTGCATATGATTTGTATGTAATTTGTATGTCATTAGCATATATGTGCTTGGCTCAAAAATCTTGGGCAATTTTCAATTTAAAAATGTTCCTTAAGGTTGTCATCTCCTCTTTTCTATGCAGGCTCATCCAGTCATGGGTGCAGCAGCCCTGTATGAATATTATATAGTGAAAAAGAAAGGTACCGAATACCGATATATATATAAGATACCGAATACCGATATATATATAAGATACCGAATACCGATATATATATGATACCGAATACCGATATATATATGATACCAAATACCGATATATATATAAGATACCGAATACCGATATATATATAAGATACCGAATACCGATATATATATGAGATACCGAATACTGATATATATATAAGATACCGAATCAGCCAAAAAGGTCATGGAGGCAGCATTATCACTCAGAAATTTTTGCAAAGCCATTAATAGCCTGGAGTTTAGAGAACATCTTCTTAGATGAGTCAGAAGGAAGGAAATGATACCTTTAACCTTGCCTTGACCAAAGGTATCTAACATGGCCACCAAATCACTTATACCTACAGCACAAGGAAGGTCAAGATTTTGCGTTCAAAAGTTCCAAATACAGGGATGGCCCCAGGAAAAAAGGAAAATCAGTATTTATTGTCTCAGGGCACCCCTTCCATTTCAGTATCCCCATCCTTGCTGCCATCAGTTGCTCCCCTCCCACCTTTGTTAGACACTGACGACCCTTGTTCTCTCTGTAGCACTAACTCTTCACACAAGTAAAAACCTACTTTCAGGAAGAATCTGATGTCATTCATTTGCACCTTATTATAAATTTGCTAACAGTTCATCCATTCAATGATATCTATGGAACACCTACTTTTTATTCACTCTTTCACTTATTCTGAGTGTTTAAAAGATATTACTCCAAAGAGGATATACAAATGGCTGGCGAGTGTATGAAAAGCTGCTCAACGTCACCAATTAGATGGAAAGTGTAAATAAAAGCCACAATGAGGTATCACCTCACACCTGTCAGAATGGCTGTTATGTTTTTTTAAAGACATGTTTTGGCAGGGATGTGGAGAAACTGGAACCCTTGCACACAGTTGCTGGGAATGCAAAATGGCACAGCTGTTACAGAAAGCAGAATGGAGGTCCCTCAGAAAATTAAAAATTGAACCACAAATGATTCAGCAATCTATTTCTGGCTGTTATTTATCCAGAATAATTGAAATTGGGATATCAAAGAGATAGTAGCACTCCTACGTTTGTTGCAGCATTATTCACCATAGCCAAGATGTGGAAACAACCTAAAAACCTGTCCACTGACAAACGAATGAAGAAAGAAAATGTAGCATATGCATACAGTGGAATACTACTCAGCCTTTAAAAAGAAAGAAATCTGGGGATATGCAACAACACCGATGAACCTTGCGGACATTATGCCAAGTGAAATAAGTCAGTCACAGGAAGACAAATACTGCAAGGTTCCACTCGTATGAAGAACCAAAACCAGTCAGACTCCTAGAACTGAAGAGCGGGTTGGTGGTGACCATGGGCTGAGAGTCGGGGTAAATGGAGATTCACCAGTCAATGGGTATGAAGTCTTGATTATGCAGGATGAAAAGCTCTAGAGATCTGCTGTTTACAACATTGTGCTTATAATGAGCAATACCATATTGGATGCTTAAACATTTGTCAAGAGGGTAGATCTTCATACCAAAGTAAAATAAAATTTAATAGAAAGGAAAATATTCCAACAGCTATGCCAGAGGCAGAGACCAAATCTGAGGGGCTGGGGAAGGGCTGTGCTGGGGAAGGGAAGGAGAATGACGGCAGCATAGTGGTTCATGGTGGTGTGGTTCATGGTGATGTGCTGTGAGTGGATTGTGTTCTTCCACATTCATATGTGAAAGTCCTCACTCTCCGTACCCAGAATCTGGATGTGAGGGCGATCTCGCTGTGACATCTGTCTCCCCACTGATCACTAGGGTTGTTCAGCTGATCTGGCTGGCCAGGCGGGTATCCCTTTCCTCCCTCACCCCTCCGTGTGCGTCCCTCCCAAAGCTGCACGCTCAGTCAAAGAGGACAACCATCCCCGACAGAGGAGGACCACTCTTTGGTCGAGGGTTTACGAGTAGCTGCGCTCCCCTGCTAGAACCTCCAAACAAGCGCTCAATACCCAGAATCTGATCTTATTTGAAGAGAGGGTCTTTACAGAGCTCTGTAATTAAGTTTAAATGAGGTCATGAGGATGAGCCCTTATCCAATATGACTAATGTCCTTAGAAAAAGGGGAAATTTGGACACAGAGATATTCACAGAGGAAGAGAATTGAAGCCTCAGGGAGAATTGAAGCTTCAGGAAGAGACTTGAAGTCTACTAGCACAGGAGAGAGGCCTGGAACTAATCCTTCCCTCATGGTGCTCAGTAGGAATGAACTCTGCCAACACCTTGATGTTGAACTTCTGGCCTCCAGGACTATGAGAAAATGGTTTCTGTTGTGTAAGCCACTTAGTTTGTGGTGTTTTGTTACAGCAGCCCTAGGAAGCTGGCATAGCGAGTGAGCAGGGTTCTAGAGAAACAGGGAAAGCAACAGTTAACTCCGTCTTGGGGAATGAAAGAATGCTTCACTGAGAAATTCTGGAAAGAAGACACTATTATGCCCCAAATGCTGCTCCTTCTTGGATGTTATACTCACGCCTCTTAGGTAAAATGTCTGGATTTGATAAGCCAGTTATGGCAATATTTACCAGAGAGGACAGAAGGCACAGGTTTAGGGATCTTCGGAGCCCCTGTACCACATTCTTACTTGATGGCTTGTCTGTCTTTTTGGAAAACCCTGTCTCTGCATGCACAGCTGGTGCACGAGTCCTCGGCCTGGTGTTTGCGGTCCTCCTTCTTGTACCTCACAGGCATCCTCCTGCTCACACTTTTCAGTGGGCATTCTGTGATCTGAAGCAGGGGTTTTCCCTGATCACGTGTTTAGTTTGGGTTCCCCTGGAATCAGATGCTGAGACAACGGTCTAGATGCAAGGGGCTATTGGACAGGTGCCCCAATTCTGCAGGAAAGGGGAAAATGGCACAGCAAGGGGGCTGAGGGGGAGGAGTCCAAAGAGGCATGTTCTTATGTCCTTCACCACCATGGGTGACTGAGCCTTTGCTCCCCATGGAAACTCTGGGAAACGATGCAAGTCCCAGGCTTCAGGGTGACTCCACCTGAGGGACAATGGAACTGGTATGTCACTGGGGTTTAGCATCATTGCTGCAGGGTGGGAGTAGGGAGGTAATTACCTAGCTTAGGATCAAAGCAGCTGTTTGGATCACAGAAGAAAACCTTCAGTCACAGAGATGCAGACATCATGGGAAGTCAGCTGGTGGCATTCACAAGGCAAAATGGTCACCAGTTCCTCACCCCCATTACTTGCCTTTAACTTTCATATTTCCTTATGTAAACCCATTAAAAATATGGGTTTTTTTGGCTACATTTTTTCTGACACTTGGCTAATAAGCATTTTTATAAATAACATACATATTAGCATATAAACGTAAATAATAGCTAGGATAAATCATGACAACTGGTAATGTGTTTATCAAAAGATCCAGAGGTCTTTCTTAGTATCTGAATCCCATTCCTTTCCTACTTAAGGAGACCCAGAAATATTGATTTCAGGTTCAGATGTGTGGCCCCTGCAACATAGTAGTGAAATTAACCAGCTTCAGAAATAGTTGCTGCAATTTACAGTATAAATATCAGTCCCAAAACTCTGGTTTTGGGATTTACTGTAGTAGGGTCCTGAACCTCAGCAATGGGTGTACCCCAGTTCTCTTGATCAGGATGAGCAATGCTCTTACACTGGAAGGCTAGCAATACTACTCAGCAATGCAGAGAAACTAAACACCAGTGCAATAATTCTCTCTTCAGTAGTGGTTACGTTTCTTCTATGTGCCAGGTAAAATGCACTACCACTAGTGTTACCAAAATGAGTAAGACACATGCCTATTTTCAAAGAACTCGTGTCCTAAAGAGAAAAACTACAAGAACTTTTCTTTCACAAAATTTGAAGTCATTCCAAAATATGCTACAGAAGGAGAGGAGCTAACTCATTAATTTAACCAACTGGAATGCTATTAAAGTATTTTATTTCCCCATTCTTTTGTCAACTTGTGTCTTATCTAGAGGGTATAAACAAGCGCAGAAAGGAGATTGAGTTCGAGTGGATTTTAGTTACATAGCACATATGGGAGGGTGGAGAAAAATACTGGAAAGTTCAGAAATTATATACATATATATTTCTTTTCAATGCTAGGACTGGCTCGTTTGATAATTTTCATTTTGACTAGATTTTTAGTAAATTTGATTTCCCTTTAAGGGTTTGTAATCTTCATTGGTTTTGTTTCTCTAATTTTTATTTCTTAGATCAATTTTAAGAGAAACACTTCTGTATAAAAATACTGTACAAATAAATTGAAATCATACTGTGCAACTTATTTTATAATCTGTGATTGATCCACTGATAGCTATTAGTAATCTTTGTGACTTTCAACATTCTGTTTAGTAGAAATGTCAAGCCTCTCTGTGGCCCGTCTATAAAAAATATTTTTTTTTTCACAATGGCAAAGGCAAGTATAATAAAAGGCCACAGAGAAGAATTGTTTCCACTCCAAAAAGTAGTGCACAAGAAGAAGAAATTGGGCATGACCAACTGGCCAACTGTCTCCTCCTCTGAGTGCCTGGCTTCTTCAAAGCCAGCTCTGCCCCTTGGGATCTGCCAGGTCCTGGCTCAGCTGTGCCCTGAAACTCTACCAGGCTTGCCAGGAAGTAAGCCTCCTACTGGAACATCCAGTAGAAGCTGAGCTACCCTCATCTCACTGGGAGTTAGTTAGCTCGTACATAATCCTCAGCGCCATGTCTTTTCATCATGCCTACAGCTGACTCCAGTGTGGCAACTGGCAGCCACGCCTTCCTGTTCCCTGGTGGCGCCTACCATCTGAGTCTGCATGTTCCCCAGAGCCACTCACTTCACTCAGGCTCAGAGTGACACATCGTGCTCTTGGGAGGTGCTCTGTCTCCCCTGCTGCCTGTGGACGCCGCGGGTGATTGCTGTGATGCTCACATCCTGGCTGCAGTTGTTCATAAACAGATTATAAACCAACCCAATTATTCACAAGGCACTGGTGCAGATGGCTTTATGACTTAGAAGTGTGATCTTTAAAATACCCCAGAAGGAATGGAATTTGCATTCCTGATGTGGATTGGGGATATTAATGTGGTCGGGTCCAAATTCTCAGAGCAATGCCTGCAATACCCGATAGAAGTGGGAAGAGGTTCTTACTTACTTCACGCCTACTGCACGGAGTAAGTCAAAGCACAAGTTTATCTGCAGTGTCAGAGGCCTTGGGCTTGGTTTATCACCTAGTTCATAGTGAAAACAAAACCTCAGTCAGGCAGTGTTTTTATTGCTAAATTAGGGAATTTCTAACTTAGGGCATTGGTGTTGCTCTGATGGGATATTTGGGAGTTCTGTTAGTCATTTTCTTATACTGTTCCCTCAAACATCTTAAGCTTGGACTTGTAATTCATACTGTACTTGCATAAACGTAAGACGAAAGTGCTGTAGGTTATACCCCAATGTAAAAGAACCAAGTATATTAAACTTCCTGTTTCAAAATACATAAAACTAGAAAAAAAGCAAACATGAATTTCAAAAGCTCCACCACAGTCTCCCTTAAAATGTGAGCTCCTCATTTGTACTTAAAGTGTAAGTTGGTTTCATAAGAAATTATTTGTCTACACGTTCAGTAATCTAGCTACAACATGAAGAACCTGACACACAAGTCAAAAAGAGAAATGCAGTCCAGTCACGGTGGCTCACGCCTGTAATCCCAGCACTTTGGGAGGCCGAGGTGGGTGGATCACCTGAGGTTAGGAGTTCAAGGCCAGCCTGGTCAATATGGGGAAACCCTGTCTCTACTAAAAATACAAAAATTAGCCAGGCATGTGGTAATCTCAGCCATGCAGGAGGCTGAGGCAGTAGAGTTGTCTGAACCCAGGAGACAGAGGTTGCAATGAGCCGAGATCACACCACTGCCCTCCAACCTGGGTGACAGAGTGAGACTCTGTCTCAAAATAAAAAATAACGAATAAAAAAATGAGAAATGCAAGTGTTCATGGCACTGCCTTGTTAGTCGGCCAGATAGTCAGTGCTGAGGAAAGGAAAGTGATCTCTATTAAGAGAGGTGTTTTGAGGGAGACAGTTGCTGCCTCATATACACAAACATAGAGCTCACAAGGACAGTGAAAACAAAACCAAAGCGGAAGAAAGAATTAAAGGCCAAATCACCAAGTCTAAACCCTTGAACCAACCAGCATCTCTCTCAGTGAGGTGTCTCAAGACTGTGACACAAACTGACCTTTGGATGGGAGAAGGAGCTCTACCACAAAAGGGATGAGACCCAAGCTAGTGCTGCCACTCCTGTGTGGCTGTGACATCCTGCGTCTCAGAACCACATTGCAGGAGCTGATCCTCTCTGAGTTTATTGTCGTGACCTCCTTTCCAATAACAGCATTGCATCAGCAGGAAGAAAATGGCCTCTCACTTATTTTCCATTGAGAGCAATAGCCCATGCTTTATATTTTAAGTGAAAAGAATGCAAATTCAGTGAGTAGATGTGCCATGTAGCTCTTTAAGTAAAGTTGCTTTGAGTAATTTTATCCCAGTCCATCACATTCTGATGAACTGAAATAACAGACACATTATTTTCACCCTTTGCCAGAATTTTTGTGTGACAGAATGTGATAACAAAGAATGAAATGAATTAAATTTACTTCTTGCTTTCAGGTTGATGTAGGGAAGGAGAAGACGGAAACTCTTCCCCTTTGATTTTTGTATAGGGGTTGGTATACAATGTGCTTAATGAATGTGTTCCGTTAATTAACTAATGAATGTGAAGTTGGATTTATCAAAATCTTGAGAACGATGATAGCCTGAGTTCTTCCACTTTCTCTGGTGCTGGGCTCATCACGGTAGAAGACTAATGACACCTTGGAAAACACACATCCGAGGAACCGTCCTTGGAAGAATTTAGTAAAGATGTGTTTGCTCTTTCTGCAGTCTTTCAGATACTGGATTTGTGCCGCTAAGAATGTGACACTTCAGGCTGTAGTCCTCAATGCCGTAGATGTCGTGCCCCCTTTCTTCTGGTGCCCAGGTTTTTCTGCCTGATGCTGGTAGGGGCTCTCCCCACACCATGTGCTCCACTCTCAGCTTGGTGATCGTGCCTTCAGAGAGCTCCCAACCCAAACAGGGTAAGGTGCTGGACTTCTTGTTAAACCCACATGTCAATAAAAGCCTTTGTAACTCAGAGGAATGCATCTTTGGGGAAAGTCTTAGGTGAACGAAGGAAATATTGAGCCCTTGACTCACGTTCCACAGCCAGGTGTCCATCACCCATAGCTGGAAACTTGGTCTGTCCAGTTGGCAACATGGGACATAGTTTCACAGGGATGAATGAACGGTTTTCTCAGTTCAGTTCCAAAGTGTTTCAGTAACACCAGGACATTATTTTGGAGGATTAGAAAAAGCTAAGTAGGAAACATGCTTTGTGTACTAATCATCAATTAATTAGTATTTGGGCCACTAAAGGATGCTCTGCTGCCTAGAAGAGTGTCTCACCGCCAGGAAATAGGAAGAACAAACTATGGACTTGGTGTTTAAAAGAGGAAGGTACACTCAAAGCTGGATTCTCTTATCTTCCTGTCAATGTATTTGTACCTGGTAACCAAACTCGCCGTACATTCATTTTAGAAGTTAGTTCATACTGACTTTTTTTTTTTTTTTTTTTTTGGGTGGGGGAATGGAGTCTCACTCTGTCATCCAGGCAGGAGTGCAGTGGCACAATCTCAGCTCACTGCAACCTCCGCCTCCCGGGTTCAAGCAATTCTCCTGTCTCAGCCTCCAAGTAGCTGGGACTACAGGTACATGCCGCCACACCCAGCTGATTTTTGTATTTTTAGTAGAGACGGGGTTTCACCATGTTAGTCAGGCTGGTCTCAAACTCCTGACCTCAGGGGATCCGCCTGCGTTAGATTTCCAAAATGCTGGGATTACAGGCGTGAGCCACTGTGCCCGGCCTGTACTGACTTCTAATAACTGAAATTTAACAATGTCAGGCCTACACATTGGAGACTCCCAAAAGGACACATAGAAAGTGAGTACCTTGTAGCTGAGTATATCACTATGTTTAAAAAATAATAATCTCAGGAATGAAGGACTATCAGTTTACTTGGGTACCAGAAAAACTGACTAAGATTTAGTTGGGGGCTATGAAGCCCAACATTTGCAGGATCCTAATCTGAGAGTGTCAACAAGCCCAGCTTCTAAGGAGGAAAGAAAGTATTAGATTGTTGCAAAAGTAACTGTGGTTTTTGTCATTAAAAGTAATTAATGGCAAAAACCACAATTACTTCTGCAACGACCTACTACTGCAAACTTTCTCAGTTTGCCATAGTCAAACTTATCTCCATTAATTTCCCTTATGTATAAGTTTTTCTACTTTTCAGATCACCTAAGAAAGACCTTAGGTAATGTTTCTGACGATGGCGGGGCAATGACAAGCTGAAACAAACTTCGACCTTCGTTCAGTCCATGGCACTTTCTAGCCTCCAAATCTTTGTCTAACAAGGACTCTCAGCTTCAGGAGAGAGAACACACAAAGACAGTAAGAACAAGAAATATTGAAGTTAAGGGTGCCTTATTTAATCAAGGATAAAAATTGGCAGCCAGGCTAGAAAATGTGCTCTCCACCTTACAGTAAGAATATCCAAAACTGGTTAAAAAGTGTGCTTAGAAATACCAATCTGCTGGCAAACATGCCATCTAGATTCTT
This sequence comes from Rhinopithecus bieti, assembly GCF_001698545.2. Classification (NCBI taxonomy): domain Eukaryota; kingdom Metazoa; phylum Chordata; class Mammalia; order Primates; family Cercopithecidae; genus Rhinopithecus; species Rhinopithecus bieti. The sequence continues at coordinate 2,867,886 of NW_016804423.1, forward strand.
CTGATTCTTGGTAACAAGTGGGAATTTAGCGAACAACTTAATTCACCTGTGTCTCATCTGTGCCTGCCACTCCAAGGTTTTGATGAAAATGGAAAGCCCATGACAAGATAATCATATTTTATTTAAAATATTGCACTGGTAAAGGAGTACTGAAATTAACAACATCTCTTCATTCTCTAACATTTTCTGGTATTTTGAGTTTTAAAAAAAATACGTGCCTCTGAGTGAAAGAGCCACAAGTATAATAATAGTGATTTGGTAATTCTTAGCAAAGCATTTTTGTGTCATATTCATAAATTTGCTAAGTATATGACTATAATGACGAGGTAATGAGTCACTTTGCAAGTCAGGATGCCACATTCTTTGCTATCAGCTAAACTGAAAAACGTCCTGATTGAGATGGGAGCTGATAGATAATTTAAAATAATTTGATGATAGATCACTATGTGATTTTTTGCATACAACTTGAAAAAGGTTTAAATAATTGAGTGAAATTTTCATAATAAAACTCCTTCCAATTCCAAGTACTAATTTATTTGAACAAAATATCTCAGTTCTTCAATCTGCGAAAATGAAAATTAGGAATTGAATTAATGCCAAGCCCTGTTTCATTCTATCGATAAATAATATTTCATCTGTGATTATTTAAACTACTTGACAAAAAACCCCAAGACATATTTCATACATTTTACTTTTATGTTTAATAGTGATACATAAAATTTTATATTTATGTTGTTTTGATCCAATTTCTACAGTTATTAATTATAACTACTCAACTCGGAATAAAATACTGAGCACTAATGGTTACAGGAACATGTACTAGAGAATATAGAGTTTTTAAAAAATTTTTATATATATTTTCTGAAAAAGAAGTATATAAGCTGATCAATAAAACTTTAGATGAGAAAAAAGTCTGGGGAAGTAAAATTGAAATAAGTAACGAATAATGAAACACATTCTATTTTCTATTAGTAAAAGAACTTGTTCACTTTGCTTTTAAGTGCTCTGGTGGGTATCAAATTACTGGGGCATTTAGATTCCACTGGGTTTATTTTTTTTAATGATGTAACACTTTTATTTCAAAATGTTAACATTCACAATAAATCAGAAATGATAATTCTTCAAACAATTTAAACTTTTGAATAACATGTCTAGCTATCATCTTTAAAAAGAGATGTAATACAGAGTTTTTCAAACTTCTTTTATGGTTAGCAAAAAATTTTTAAAGTCACTACTTTGGAATATTGTGTGGTAAAAGGTAAGGAACTGGATCTTTACTAGGTTGTAGCTGATGTCTTTCTCTGTCTGATGTATCACATTCGGCTAAGAATGTAGTATGATCTTAGAGTGCTATTCAGTGAAGGAGAGGAGGTAGGAAGCTTTTGTTTTCTTTTGAAGAAATTCCTTAAGAAACTTGACTTTCATTTCTTATTGAGAGATTGCCTTGGCCTTAGGAATCAGGGTCTTTTGCCCAGGCTGTGACCTGCCATGAAGAGGCTGTCCTTGCCTTCCTGGTCTCCACCACCCAGAACTACTCCCCGTGTGATTATCTCACACATTCTGTGAATGTGATCAAAGTTAACATCGGGAAAACAGGGCTCCTCTCCTGGCCATGGAACTCCATTGCAGTTAGCAAGCCATAGTCTGGACCTGGTGAGTGACATGTTCAGGGATACAATTTCTTCTACAGTGTGAAGGATGATGTTCTTTCTATTGTGTGAGCAGTATTTCCACTGAAGAAATGCATCCCTTTTATTAATGATTTTCTGCTATTTAATTCACAAGAAAAAAAGTCTCAAGATATAATAAGCTACCTTACATAGGCAGACTATATTCAGGTAGAGAACAAACAAACCATACAAACAATTGGAAGTTTGTTTCAAATAAAACACTCTTGGAGGTACAAGAAGAAATTTTAACACATGTAAAAATAAAGTACAAGAAGAAATTCCAGTACAAAACCAATTAATAAAATGTAAAGTGAAAAAAGATTTACCTTTGGTCATTAAGCTTAAGAAGCAGCTGTTGTCTGGGGAGATTTTGCAAACGAGGCCTAAGCCCTTTAGCGTTACAATAAAAAGTGCTATAAATCACCCTTTGAAAACTTTAGTAATTATGTGGGGATTTTTTGTTTTTGCAATAGATGTTGACAGTTAAAGTAACACTGTTAGTACAGAAAGATGTTGTAAAACTTCATGTTTATAAAATAGTGACTTAGAGGTCAGATAAACAGCTGCCCACATTTATGAACTTAAAATCTCTGTACCAGGCAAGTCCTAAGATCTAATTATGTACAAAAAACACAATTAGCATGTTTCTAGTACAGGTGCGTGAAGCTATATAATAATATTGTCTGATGCTAAGTGGTGAAGACAAAAAAATAAAACAGAGTAAAGGGAGAGAGGATGACAAGGATATTCCTGAAAAGTGTTGGTCAGGAAGGCCTCTCTAATGGGAAAAGAGATAGAAGTCTCTGGCACAAATGGTGCAGTCATTTTTCATTTGGTTCTGAAACCTCAAACACAGTAAACAGAGGTAGATTAAAGCTGAATCTAAAGCCAAATGTTTTTGAAGGGATATTGATACATAGTTTATTTGAAGTCTAATGGTCATTCAAGACAGAGGCTGACTCTGAGTTAAGAAATTAAAAATAAAAATACTGTTGAATAGATAGATCGATAGATGCGTGATAAGACAAGCATGGTAAAATGTCAATGGTGCGACATTAACACCCCCATCATATCTGGGTATTGGACATAGCGGCGTTCTCTATAAAATCCATTCAGCCTTTTGTATGTTCATTTTATAATGAACACTCATGTTAGAAAGACTTATATTTCTCAAGCTTAGAAACATATTTCAGGTCAGAACAAGTCATAATCATTAAAATAGTTACTAAAGTTTGTCAAATTTGCTTTAGTATTTACTTATTTAAATCTTATCCCACATAGTTATCATCTTTTAAACTAACTTAGTAATATTGCTTGTATTAAGTTCTGTTTTTGTCTTAAAACAGTAATATGAGGTAAGTAGTATGACATTAGTGTGCTAAGGTCTCTTTCAGTTAAACACACGTATGGATAACACAGGGATACCTAGATTATGAAAATATCCATTATCTGTGCACTAGGTAGAAATATAATTTCATGGAAAGCACTTATAAAACAAAAACCACAAAAGTTTCAGTATTAAATGCTCATTTTATTCATAAGTTAGTGACACAAGTGTTAAAAGCCCTCTTTTTTAATATTCAATTAATTACGTAAATTTAACAAAATAATAACCAGTTGGGTTCAATAACACAGGCTGGCCCCGCCTTTGTGTTAAATAGCATAGCTCTAAAAGTCTCCCAAATACAGATCATTTCTGGAGCAAACAATATTCATCCTCCAAAAAGAGATTAAACATTTAAGGTTGTGCATATTCTCGACTATTCAGGAGATGACAGACTAGAAAGTGAATAGGATCTTTCTGACTTTAGAGTAAGATAATGGCACTTTAAGAAAAATGACTCTCTGAATGTTACAACCAAAGCTGATTTGTATGAGAAACTTCCCTCATATTTCTTTTCAAATTCTCTTAAATGCAACATGAAAAGTAAACAAAATATTTCAAAAAGAATGGGACGCAGAAATGTCAAGCTCTGCCAGACCAGAGAAGTAATTTCTAAGAATCAAAAGTTACATACAAAATGAATTACAATTTTATCATACAGAAAGGAATTGGGCAATTTCCCCTCCTCACCTCCCCTCTTGTATTTTTACTAGGGAAGAAAAGTCCCACAACAAAGAGCTCCTTTCTGAGGTGTCTAGGACTATTTGTTTCCCCACAGCCTCACTCCACCCCATTGTATCTATATTTACTCAATTGCTTCCATTTAGGCAATGATGGCTGTTGGAGAGCACTTTCCACTGTGGGTGTGAAGCTGGCAGAAAAAGGTGCTGGGTTTGGAAAGGCCACTGGAGCAGTGCCTTCTGGAATTGGTGCCATGTTAGTTCATTATTTCTAGCAAAAGTCTACCTCATATTAATCAAAAATAAATTCTCCTCCAGATTAAGATGACTGGCCTACAGAAACAGGAAAGCACACCTCAGTGAGGCAGAGAGTGGATGATTGACTGATAAACACCAGAGACTTGGCTAAGCAGTGTGGACGTATTAATCCAAAAATTTTAGGGAACTTAAAATTAAAACAAACAGAATGGTGTACAAATATTGTGCTCTAGTTAGTGAGTTTCTTTTTTATGGAAATGTAAGTTAGCAATTCTGAAACTGGTTTTTGTTCAAAGACTGAAGAAATAAGGAAATGTGTATATAAGTAATGACAACCAGGACTCTGTCAGAGAAATGAGTTGCCAACGAAGAAAGGGGGAGTGCTCAGATGAACCCCATCATATCTCATTGGAATCAAGGGCATGAACCACCACACACAATTTGAAAGGGCTCTCAATGTCAAATCTGGAATAATGTGAACAATAAAACTGGAAGCCTAATGTAATCATGTGATTACATTAAATATAAACGGCCTAAAAGCACTAGTTAAAAAAGATTATCAGACTCAAGTTTTAAAAACCAACTGATTCTATGTTATCTATAAGAAACCTACTTCAAATACAATGATATAGATATATTCAAAGTGAAAAGATGGTAAAATGATGTGTCAAGTAAACACTAATTAAAAAATGAGAGCAGCTATAGTAATATCAGAAAAACTGAACTACAGAACAAGGAAAATTACTAAGGATAAAATGAACATTATATAATTATGAAAATAAATTAATCCAAAAGAAATAATAATCCTAAGTGTGTATTCATCAAACAAGAAAGTTCCAGAATACATGAAGCAAAAACTAAATAAACAAAAAAATGGACAAATCTACGCTCATTCTTCAAGATATCAACAGTCTTCTTTCAGTGGTTGTTAAAACAAGTGGACAGAAAATCAGCAAGGATAAGAAGGGCCTGTACACTACTACTGAACAAATTTATCTCATTGACATGTATAGACTTTCCATTCAACAAGCAGAATATGTATTCTCTTTCAGAACACAGAGAACATTTATCAAAATATCATATTCTGGGCCATAAAATAAACTTTAACAACAATAAAAGAATTTAAATCATACAAAGTTTTTTGGCCATACATAATGAAGCTATAAATCATTAACAGAAGATACTTCAGAAACACCCAACTATCTAAAACTTTAGCATCACACTTTTAAGCCTTTGAGTCATGCAGCAAGCTTCAAGGGAAATTAGAAAATATTTCAAAATATATTTATTTGAAAATGCAACAGGTGGGATACAGCCAAATTATAGTTTAGAAAGAAATTTACAGCATAAAATGTTTATATTAGAAAAGACCCTCATCAATTATCTGTGCATCTACCTTAAGAAATAAGAAAAAAGAGAAAATCAAACCAAAAGCTAGCCAAAGGAAAAGTAACAATAAAGTAAGGTGCAGAAACCATGGCAATAATAAAAACCTAAGAATAATAGAGAAAATCATTTAAAACAAAAGCTGTTTCTTTGGAAAAAAGAATAAAATTGATAAACCTCTAGACAGACTAAGCAAAGGGAAAAAGAGAAGACATAAGTCATCAGTATCAGAAACAAAAGCGATTATATCACTACAGACCTTACAGACATTAAAAAGATAATAAAGGAACGCATCAATCTGATAACTTAGATGAAATAGATCAACTATTTGTAAAAGATTACAAAAATTCACTAAATAATAAATAAATAACCTAGTTAGTGTTATGTCTGTTAAACACATTTTATATAGTTAAAATTTTACAATAAAGAAAATCCCAGACCCAGATAGTTTTAAAGGTAAACTCCACCAATCATGTAAGGATGAAATAATGCCAATTCTACAAAAATTCCTGTGGAAAATAGAAAAGGACACTTATAAACTCATTTTTTGAGGCAAGTATTACTCTGATACCAAAAGGAATCAAAGATATGGGAGAAGAAAATCATAGCCCAGTACTCCTCATGAACATAGATGCATACATATTCCACAAAATATTAAATCAAATTCAGTAATATATAAAAGGGATAATACACGTCTATAAAACTCTGGTGCAAAAATATTTATAGCAATTTTCTCTATAATTGGCAATAACAGGAAACAACCCAGATATTTTCAAATGGTCAGTGGCTAAACAAATGATAGTACATCCATAAAGTAGATATACTGCTCAGGATAAAGCAGAATAAACTTTCAGTGCATACAGCAGTATTGATAAATCTCAAACTCGTTTTTGCTAAGTGAAAGAAGCCACATGCAAAAGACTATATTGCATGTGCCTATTTATATGCCATTCTAGAAAGAGCAAAACTATAGGAATGGAAAACAGATCAATTGTTGCCAGGGTTTAGGGGTCAGTGAAAGGCTTGACACTAAAGAGGGGCACAAAGGAAATTTTGGGGTGATGAAACTATTCAATATGGCACCATAGTGATGGATACATTACTCCATGCATCTGTCTATACTCACAGAACTGCACATGAAAAAGTAAATTTTATGGTATGTACATATAAATTAAATAAAAATATAACCTATGACATACAGCTAGAGTAAGAAATACTCCTAGTCTCAAAATTATGTCAATGGAAATTTAAAACCCAAAATTAAACACATTAAGCATTCAAGTAAAAGGGTTACCAAAAAAAAAAAAAAAAATCAAAATTTATTGAAGGAACATGGATAAAAGCATAAAATAGAAAAAGAGTACAGCCAAAGAAAAAAATTAAAACTTCCCTGAAATTACAGTAATATTGATGAACCTCTGGCTCACCTAATCAGGGGAGAAAAAGAAGAGGAAAACATACAGACCAAAATTAGAAATGATTAAGAAGAAATAATCCTCGAAACAGAAAACTCTGTTTTAGTCGAGAAGCTACTTATTGTTCCATAAATGTACTTTACAAATTAGAAAGATTGGCTATTTTACTGAGAAGTCCAAGCAGAACAATTTCCTTAGAAGAAATAAAGAAAACTTCCGCCCATAAAGAAAATACCAAAACACAACAAAACAAAAAAAAGGCCTGGATTGTTATTCAGGAAAATTCTACCTAAACATTGAAGAGCAGATGATTCTAATGCCATTTAAGCTGTTCAAAACCATAAATCAAAGAAAAGAGTCTTTCAAATTATTTTCATAAACCCTGTAAGAAATTCACAAAAGATAAAGATCAATAACACTTACAAAGGCTGACAGAAACATTGTGAGTAAAATATTAACAAACAGAAATCAAAACATGTTTAAAAATCATGAAACGTACATTTTATTATAGGAATGGCTGAATGCCTCTAATTAGGCAACCAATTAATATTCCTAATTTCCAATTAAGAAACCAATTAATATTACCACATGGATGGCTCAGCATTAGGAAGCATTAATATTGTCTTGCTAAAAACTCATTACTACAACGTTGGAAAAGCATTTGAAATTAAATTTCAAATCCATTCCTAATTTTTAAAAAGACAGTTACACAGAAATCAACAGAAAATATCTAAACATAATTTATACATATACAAGTACATAATATGAAATGTGTAGATCAAAGTCAGAAATGAGAAAAAGTTGTCTACCGTCATCACTACTACTTAACTACTTTTTCTTTGTAACTTTTATTGGAGGTCTTAGCTAATGAAATTAGAAAAGGAAGTTAATTACATAATTGGAAAGGAAGAGATAAAACTACTTTTAAGTTGCCATTGATACACAGTAATTTTATACTGAGAAATACCAGGAAAACTAAATGAAAAAATTTACTAAAAAGAATAAGAGACTTTAAAAGGAATCCGATTACAAAACTAACAAAGAAAACATATGTAAACACAATTAATTAAAAAATAAACAAAAACTAATCCAAAACAGAAAAGCAATGGGGTGGGACTAGTTCTACCAGATATTAAACATATTTTTCAGACTTAGTAAAATTTAGTACATGTACTAGTGGATCAGAAGAGAAAGTTCAGGAATAACCCCAACTAAAACAATTTAGAACACAACAAAGGGTGCATGTCACATCAATGGAGCAGATATAAATTTAGTTATAAATATAAGTGAAAACCATAAATTTTAAAAATTGACAGTATGGCAGCGAAAGAATTAAGTGGGTTGCATACTTCATAGCACAGACTACATTGCACACCACGTAGATCAGATATCTAAATGTGAAATAGGAAACCACACAACTATTAGAAAAACGTCAGAGTGAATTCCTTTAAAAATCTTCCACTGGTAAGACCTCTCTAAATTTTACTCAAAGTCCAAAACTAGGGAAAATATCAATAATACTTAAAATAAAAAATGCCTGAAGAAAATGTGCAGGAGCAAAAGCATAAACCAATGACAGAAAAGTCTTTGCAACTTACATCAGAGGCAAAACATAATCCTCTCAATATATAAAATTTCCAATATATCAGGGAGAGAAAGACCAGCAATTCAGAAGAAAAATGGGCAAGGCATAAACAGATACTTTATGACCATTAAATAAAGAAAAATATGTTCAGTGTGATTTCTTGTAAGAGACATGGAAATGAAATCTACAATATACCAAGCTGGCAAGGTGTTCCCCAGCAAGAGGGCCCAGAGCCCAAGGAGAACTGGCTGCTTCCAGGACTGGAGCCAAAAATTAGCCGGGCGTGGTGGCGGGTGCCTGTAATCCCAGCTACTCAGGAGGCTGAGGCAGGAGAATTGCTTGAACCCAGGAGGCGGAGGTTAAAGTGAGCGGAGATTGCGCCCCTGCATTCCAGCCTGGGTGACAGAGCCAGACTCCATCTCAAAAAAACAAAACAAAACAAAAAGGTTCAACAGTCATTACACCAGAAGATGAGAAGGCACCATGGCGGGTGTGGAGGGCATAGGAGCCAGGCGGGAGGGAGGATCACTGGCCAAATTTGGAACAAAGTAGAGCATCCAAAATAATAGTGACTGTAACTGATCAGAAAGCATAACTTAATAAATGTAAATGAAATGACCCGGATGAGTACATTTACCATGATTAGATTTACCTGTTATGTGCAACGACCAAATGTCCCCGTTTGCCTGGGCCTTCCTGTTTATGTCTGAAATAATAAATAGTGCTGCTTTCATTTTTCTAAATATTTGAAAACGTGTCATAAAAGTTGCAAAACAAGATGAGAGACTTTAATGATGAGATAACCAGGTGTAAAACAAGCATCCCGCTGAGGGTGGAACAGTTGAGAGACAGAGGAAAAAAATTGTACAGGCATGCTCTATAGGAGAAATGTCAAAAATTATCCCTGAGTTTTAGATATGAGAATGTTATTGTGGCTAAATGGAATTTTTTTCCCCAAATTTTAAATGGATCCTGAAGTATTTTACAGCACAATGTCATGGTGTTTGTGACTTACTTTAAAGGATTTCATCACAAATGTGGAACAATAAACGCGTAAAAATAAGTATATATATATTAGTATATCCTTGATCTACATAAAACAATTCTGGAAGGATATATGAAAACTAATAATGGTGGCTACCTGTGGCAGCATGTTTTATCTTATCTTGTCTTGTCTTATTTTATTATTTTGTTTTGGTGAGGGGACTGAGGTGATGGAGAAAGGATGTAAGGAAATGTTCAAAGGTATACTTTTACACACATTGATTTAAAATGTAGTGTTATTCAATAAAGTACACATTTTTGCTATTAAAATACAAAGAAAACTTCTTCAATCTTTAACAGATCAAGAGTTAGAAAAAAATAAATTTTTAGCACACCTGGAAGATGTGTTATAATGGTAATTAAAATAATATTGTTCTAACTTTGTCCTCTATAAAAAACATGTATTCTTTTCAGGAGTACACAGAATATTTACAAAAATTAAGTATGCATCAGAGCACATGTTTTAAAAAACCCTCACTGAATTCCAAAAGGCAGAAATTATACAGGCCAAATACTCTGACCACAGAAAAATAGAATGAAGCTGTGTTCAAAGACAGATTCATATCCGTAAAAGCTTTTATTATTACACAAGAAGAAATGAAAACAAATGAAAGCATTCACTTCAGGAAGTTAATATAAGGAAAACAAAGCAAGAGGAAGGAAATAATTTTTATAAAAAAAAAATTGATGGCCAAAATAGAATAAAACCAGATTTGATATACACATCTAAGAGCTCTTTCATGGAGGCCAAAAAAGCTAATTAAAATGCCAAACATCTGGCAATCTCTTTAAGAAAAATGGGAAAATACAGATATACAAAATAAAGAATGAGAACACAGCTAGGTAGAAGATTAAATTAATAATATGGTAAAACCTCTCACAATAAAGGTGGTTAACTCCATGATAACACAGTTGAAAATCTTGCAGAAATGGGTGAATCACTAATGGGAAATGGCAATTTTCCAAACCTATTGAAGACTAAGTATACCATCTAAATGTACAATGATCACAGGGGAAAAATAAAATGAAGAATTATCCAAGCATTTCTTCCAAAAATGGTGCCAAGCCCGCAGTTTTTTGGGCTAAGTTCTTTCCAACTTTCAAGGAACAGATAATTAGTACGCTATGTAAACTGCTGTAAAGCAGAGGAAATCGCAGGAAGCTTCCCAGCCCACTTGACAAAGCCAGCACAGATCCGATCCCAAAACCTGACAAAAGTGGCACAAAAAAGAAAATGACAGGCTATGAATAAGCTTATTAAAATTCTAAATAAAGCACTAGCAATTTCAGACCAAGTCTATATTAAAATGACAATAGTTCATGATCAAATAAAATTATTCAAGGAGCACAAGGATATTTTAATATATCACATTAATAGATTACAAAGAAAACCATATAATCATCTTTAAAATGCCCATAAAAAGGCATCTGAAAAAAATGCAATATCCATCCCTGGGTTAAAGAAAGAAAATTAAAAAGGACCAAAAAATCTTTAGGAGTCCAGGATCAAAACGCTGATTCTCTAATATTGTACCATCATGCAGACTTGCTTAAATTTCAGCTTACAAGCCACTTACATGAGAATTACCTGGGTGCTTGTTCAAAAGGTAGGTATGTATGTAGTCTTTTCTGTTGAGTCACTTATCCATTGCCACAGAAATCCTGTGTAACACACTACCCCCAAACAGTGGCTTAACACCATAAGCATTCATTTCTTTTGTGCTCTGTGAGTGGGATGTTTAGGTGAGATGTTTCCTGTGACCCTGGCCTCCTGGCTTACAGGAGGAGGGCTCAGCTGGCTGTAGCTGATCTGGTAGTTCAGCTGCAGTGACCTGGGCTCCACACTCCTCCTTTTCACCCTGGGGCCAGCCACCTCGCCTGGGCATCTTCTCGTGGGGATGGCAGAGATGCAGGATGGCAAGCACTTACCAGACATCTCTTTCAAGCCTGTGCTTCTATTACATCTTCTGACATCCGATGGGCCACAACACGTCACATGGCTAAGCCCAGTCTTAAGGGGCCAGGTCAAGCATGTACCTGGTCAAAGCCCATTTCAACTTGCAACAGGAAAGGGTATGGACAAAGGGCCATATCTGTGCTTTCCAGATTTTCTAACAATTCTCATGTTACTTTTGAAATAGTTTTTATTTAAAAAGTTAAAAATTAAGTGCATAGGTTTGAGAGACATTTTGTATGTGCTACTGTGGGAGAGACCACAGCCTGGCAAAGTATCTAATCTCAATGAGAGATAGAAAACAAATGTGGGTTTCTCTGTTCATCAAAAGGGAAAAAACACAAGAAAGAAAAAGAAATACCCCCCAGAGCCAAAGGGACTGGGGCAATTGGGGCGTCTGCTGGGAGTAAAAAGTGAGCTAGAGCAATATTTTTTACATTTCAGTTTGTCATTGACTATTGGATCGAGATAACAATTTCGTGGGCCGTAAAAACTTTTTAAATTTTTTATTTTTTAAACTTTTATTTTAGGTTTGGGGGTACATAAGAAATTTTGTTACATAGGTAAACATGTGCCACGTGGGTTTGTTGTACATACTATTACATCACCCAGGTAATAAACTCAGTACCCAATAGTTATCTTTTCTGCTCCTCCAGCTCCTCCCACCCTCCCCCCTCAAGTAGACCCCAGTGTCTGTTGTTTCCTTCTTTGTATTCATAAGTTCTTATCATTTAGCTCCCACTTATAAGTGAGAACATGCGGTATTTGGTTTTCTGTTCCTGCGTTAGTATGCTAAAGACCATAGCCCCCAGCTCCATCCATGTTACCACAAAACACATGATCTCATTCTTTTATATGGCAGCATAGTACTCCATGGTGTATATGTACCACATTTTCTTTATCCAGTGTGTCACTGATGGGCATTCAGGTTGATTCCATGTCTTTGCTATTGTGAACAGTGCTGCAATGAACATGTGTCTTTATGGTAGAATGCTTTATATTCCTCTGGGTGTATACTCAGCAATGGGATTTCTGAGTCGAATGGTAGTTCTGCTTTTAGCTCTTTGAGGAATTGCCACACTGCTTTCCACAATGGTTGAACCAATTTACACTCCCACTAGCAGTATATAAGGGTTCCCTTTTCTCTGCAACTTTGCCAGCATCTGCTATTTTTTGACTTTTGAATAGTAACCATTCTGACTGGGGTGCGATGGTATCTCCTTGCGGTTTTGATTTGCATTTCTCTAATGATCTATGATATTGAGCTTTTTGTCATATGCTTGTTGGCCACATGTATGGCTTCTTTTGAAAAGTGTCTGTTCATGTTATTCACCTACTTTTTAACGGTGTTGTTTTCCACTTGTAAATGTAAATTTCTTATAGATGCCGGATACTAGACCTTTGTCAGATGCATAGTTTGGAAATACTTTCTCCCATTCTGTAGGTTGTCTATTTACCCTGTTGATAGTATTTTTTTTTTTTTTTTACTGTGCAGAAACTCTTAAGTTTAATTAGATCCCAATTGTTAATTTTTGCTTTTGTAGCAATAGCTTTTTGTGTCTTTCTCATGAAATCTTTACCCATTCCTATGGCTAGGATGGCATTGCCTAGGTTGTCTTCCAGGGTTTTTATAGTATTGGATTTTATATTTAAGTCTTCAATTCATCTTGAGTTGGTTTTGTATATGGTGTAAGAAAGGGGTCCAGCTTCGATCTTCTCCATATGGCTAGCCAGTTATCCCAGCATCATTTGTTGAATAAGGAGTCTTTTCCTTATTGCTCGTTTTTGTCAGCCTTGTCAAAGATCATATGGTCTTAGATGTGTGGCCTTACTTCTGGGTTCTCTATTCTATTCCATTGGTCTATGTCCTTGTTTTTGTACCAGTACCATGCTGTTTTTGGTCACTGTAGCCTTGTAGTATAGTTTGAAGTCAGATTACATGATTCCTCCAGCTTTGTTCTTTTTGCTTAGGATTGCCTTGGCTATTCAGGCTCTTTTTTTGGTTCCATATAAATTTTAAAATAATTTTTTCTAGTTCTGTGAAGAATGTCATTAGTAGTTTGATAGGAATAGCATTGAACCTGTAAATTGCTTTGGGCAGTATAGTCATTTTAATGATATTGATTCTTCCTATCCATGAGCATGGGATGCTTTTCCATTTGTCATAAAAATATTTTTTAAACGAAGTAGAAAATAGTAGAAAATGTCAGGGTTTATTACAGAGTGGATGTAAATATCATAGTGAAATATCTTCAGTGATGCATTGTAAGTATCTGCTTTCTTCTTAGAAAGACTTTGCAATAGAGGAGCCCTAAAAGTAGGCTCGGGAAAAGGAGACGAAAAGGCCACTCTTAGGCTATGTGTAGGAAGATGTGGATAACATGAGCTATGTCCTAGATTAAATCTGGTAGAATTATCAAGGGAGTTCCCTCTAATTCTCAAAAGTGTTCCAGTTTGGGCAATAAATTATACGGTCACCCTCAAGATACTCAGCTCCATTCAGCCAATGTTAGTAAGGGCTTTAGTGCCTATAGACAAGAGTCAGACTCAAAGATTCACCTAGAAGAGAGCCCCAGGAATGCGACGTGGGCTACGGATAAGGGTTTACACACAGTCGTGTTCTCCTGAAGTGCACAGCTATGATGTGTAGTCTTATGTGTCAACATGTCAGGCTCAGGTGCCCAGTTATTTAATCAAAATGAATCTAGGTGTTGCCGTAGAGGTATTTTGTAGATGTGGTTAACACCTATAGTCATCCTACTTTAAGTAAAGAAGATCACCCTCTATAATGTGAGTGGGCCTCATCCCATCAGTTGAAGGCCTTAAGAGTGAAAACTGATTTTCAGAGAAAAGGAATTCTGCCTCAAGGCTGCAACATGAACTCCTGCCTGAGTTTGCAGTCTGCTCTCTGCCTTAAGGATATTGGATTTGCCAGCCCCCACAACCAAACGAGCCAATTCCTTAAAATAAATCTCCATCTCAATTGATCTGCCTGTCTTCCTCTCTGTCTATACATCTGTATCTATCTATTCACCTACATCTCTACATATCTAGATCTAATGCCTTCATATCTAAATCTATCATCTCCTATTTATTCTGTTTCTCTGAAGAACCAATATAATGGCCGAGAACCAAGGCATCACCTGGAAAAGAGGTCTGATCTTGCAGGGATTCAAGTGAAGAGAGTGAGCCCAGGCCTAGCTATGTTAAGAGGTGAATTAATGAGACTAGAGGATGGTCACTGGGGTCCCAAGGATGGAAGGGACATACCAGTTATCAGGCCTAGAGCTATTGTTTAACTCTTACAGGGCTAACAGCACTAACAAGATGCAGTGCTGGCATGAAATCCACACTTGTGCTTCTTCGAGGTTCCATGTGGCCTATACCCTGACAGTTTCTCATGCTATAGGCAACATGTTCAAAAACTGGGTGTGCTACGTGTGAGAAATAAGGCATGATGAATGTGTGTATTAGCAAGCATTCTCCAGAGAAACAGAGCCAATAGGCAATGTGTGTGTGTGTGTGTGTATACATACATATATATATATACACATATATATATATGAGAGAGACAGATTTTAAGGAACTGTCTTGTGCAATTGTCAGGGCTGGTAAGTCTGAAATCTGTAGAGTGGACCCATAAGCTGGAGATTCAGGTAAGAGTTGATCTTGCAGTCTCGAGTCCAAATTCCACAGGATGGCAGAATGGAAACTTAAGTAGGATTTCTATTTCTCGGTCTTGAGGCAGAATTCCTTCTTTTTCAGGAAATCTCAGTCTTTGCTGTCAGGGTTTTTGACATTGACTGAGGCTCACCAGCATTATGGAGGGTCACCTACTTTACTCAAAGTCTACTGATCATAGATATTAAGCACATCTACCAAATATCATCGTAGCCACATCTTGGCTTGGGTGAAGCTGACATGTGAAATTAACCATTTCAACATCACATGGACTTTGGACTTAGGCAGACCTGGAATGTGTACATACTAGCTGGGTAATTTGGGCAAAGGGTCACCTCTCTAAGCCTGACTCATCTCATCTCTAAAATGGGAGTAATAAGGATGACCTAGAACAATTGTGGAAAGAATTCATTAGATGCTCAGTAAGTGATAGGTTTTGTTATGACTTCATTAACTGTGTTGGGGAAGGGCAAAGTGTTGGTGGAAGAGAAAGTAGGGAGAGCCTGTGAGCCCAGCAAGTAGCTCTGGGAGGAAGCTGTAGCATGGAAGTAGCTGCACAGACCCCAGGCTGGAAGATGGGGCACCTACTGAGATGTGCCCCTGGGGCCTGTCCTACTTGGTCACAATTCCACCAGCTACTAAACAAGTGCATGATTACCATCTGGAGTTGTCAGCCTCTGCCTGTAAAAGAAGGACTGCTCTCAATTGAGTCAGTTGAGGACACCAGGCTTCTCTCCTCTTTTGTGCCTCTCTCCTGTAATTCACACACACAGCCCTGTTGTTGTTACCTCATTCCAGGGCATGTGTCTGACACTAAGGAGTACTGTTTAAGCCTTAATTCCTTTATAGGAATGGCCAGTTGTCTGAAACACAGTGTTTTCCTAGGAAAGTAGGCCTATGAAACAGGTCCTATTACAGCACCTCCAGCACCAGTGTGAATGAAAACCAACAGCATTCATAAAGCAAATGAAAAATGAAATTCAGCTGCTTCAACTCCCTTGGCTAGTATCGAAATACAGGTACAGATGAATTCCTCGGATGACGCACAGCCAAATGTGACTAGAGTGTTATGATGTGTTTCTTAGGTCATAGCTGACAGGTTGCCAGGATTGCATTTGTGAGAGCAAAGAGATCAGCATTAAATTTCTTTCCCGTTATGTAACTGCTTTCACTTAAAGGATTACTTGTTCCCATACAAGAATGAGCCATGTACCTCCTTATAAAGTGTCCATGCTATCCCGCAAACTACAGACCTGACTATGGATTTCACATGGACGCATTAGCTACTTTAATTGATGAAAGAAATGGGAAACTGCCTTCTCTTTGTGACTACATTCAAAGGCTCCCCTTTGCTTTTAGCTTTCTGGCCATTTCATTTGATTATAGAGTAATTCTGAGCCCCTAATAATACCATCAATCAACAACATGGAAGACATGACCATAGATGACCATGGAGCCCCTTTTAGTTCCCTGACACTGATTTTCCTCTTCTAGTTAGTTGAAAATAATTCTTGAAAAAACATTTCAAAAGGAAATCTTTTTTTTCCCAAAGATTCCAAACAGGATGTTATTACTGCTTGTTCTGTTACATTAGAAAACTTTATTAAAACCACCTTTCTCTAGCCTTTTAAACAGAGAAGCATGGAGCAAATTTGGCAAACACAAAAATACTTCTGTAATGATGAACAGAAATACATGTGCATCTGTAACATGAAGCATGCTGTTGTGTTTCTAATATCTGACTCTCTTTCTATACATTATTCTCTTAGTTTCATGAAAAAATAGACCTTTCATCAAATTGAGATTTACCGCTACACACTTGGAATTCTTGCACCAAAATCAAGTATTGACTTCACTTCAACCAGACAGCTTCCACCTTCCAGTCTGGGTGATTCCGTATCCAAATTTGCTTTATTAAATCCTGTATTCGCTAGTTTGGTAGCAAACAAGGACTAACTTACTTCACTAACTTGTAAACTGTGATTCCAGACTATGTAACACGGCCTTGACTAGGCTTCCCAGGCTTTAGAGCAAGCCACGTACGTGGCCCCTCTCTGAGACCTCACATGGAATTCTTCATTTATTTTCCATGATTGTCACTTTATTTGAGCTCATAGCCCTGCCCTGAATGAGTCTTTGATATATTGAGAGTTAACCTAGTGTATCATTAATAACACTGAGTAGCAAGCAACCACAAAACTCAGCAAAATGCAAAATACATTTTTTTTAGCTCACATTTCCATGGGGTTCTGTGATCTGGGCTGAGCACACCTGTGTGTTTCCTGCGTGGTCAGCTGGGGGTTGGCTCACCCAGGATGGCCTCCGCTGGACGACAGCTCTGCTCCACGCATCTTTACTCCTCCAGAAGACCAGCTCAGACACAGACGCAGCAGCCAGGACAAGGGCCGTCCTAACCACCCAAGGCTTTTCAAGCCTCTGCTTACATGATGGTGGCTGACGTCCCACTGGTCAAGAGAAGTCACATGGCTGACTGAGAGTCAGAGGAGGAGAAAACTGCAAAGTGAATTGGGAAAAGACTTGGACACAGGGAGTGGGGAGAATTGGGGCCATTTTTGTAATCTACCACACTTGGTGCCTACAGTCAAGCTTAAGAAAAGAACAGAGTGATGTGCATGCTCAGAGGAATGAGAGAAAGCTATTTATGTCTCACCTGAGCATCAAGGAAGGCTTCCTGGTGGAGGTCACAAGTTGGATACACATCACCACATCATAGATGCCATCCTCCAAGAGCTGTTCTCACTCTGAAATACTAAATGGCAAGACCCCTCCAAAGTCATGCCCTCACTTACGCTACACACACCCGCTGAGTTCACCGAGACTTCCCCACCTGATCGTTCAGCTTTCTCTTGTTTCTCTGCAACCTTGGGGCCCTCAACTCCCTCTTGGTCCATCCCTCTGATGCTCAGGTGCAGCAGAACCCTAGTTCAGGGTGAGTCCAATAATCTGCCTCCCCTAACTTGGATGCTTTGGCCTCCTGGAGAAAACTCAGAAAACAGAGGATGAAGTTAGGAATTACTGCTGGCCTGCAATGTCAGCCTGCCCCTAGGCCACATTTAACAATCCCTTTCCTCATGTTGGGTCACTTCCCTGCCTACCCCAAGTGATTGCGGAAAACTTTCACTCACATGGCAAGCTCCCCACTGTTCTCTTTATTTACCTTCTTGATTGGCAAGGAAATGGGTAATCTGTGTCAGCCATTGCAAATTCCCACCTGCCGCAATACAACGTGAGGTAGCCCCTTCCTCCCTCGCTCCCCGTCAGTCTCAGAAATCCAGACCCTTCTCTCATTCAAGAACAATCTTTTCAGCCTTCTGTGTCTTCAGATATATTTTTTCATCAGTTACCCTGTATCTCTCCTCTATCACTAATTTCCTCTTTTTTTCTTACTCCTGTCCCCCAGTTTATAAACTGGCTCTCATCCTAACTAAACAAAAGAAAATTCTATGATTCTATGTCTGCTCCGTGGCTGTTGCTGTCTCTTTCCTTCTTTTATTGGCCAAGTGTATTAAAACCGAGTCTACACTTTGTTTCCACTTGCTCCCTAGTCATTTACTCTTCAAACCTTGCAACCTGGAGCACACCCCACCTTTCCTTGGAACTCCTGCCACAAAAGTTGCCAATGATCTCGTTATTTTCAAATCCCAGGGATGGTTTTCAGTTCTTATCTGTCTAGTCATATCTGCTCCTTCAATCCGGGGTACTTGGAATTTCCCTTGAACTTGAACTTGAGAAATGAATTTCCTTTCATCTCCTTGAGGCTCGTGCCTGCTTTTTCTCTCCCTCCCTCCCTGATTGCTCTTTTCCTGGTGCTTTCCGGATCTGTCTCTGCTGATCCATTTACCTTTGGGGTTTTCTAGAGAGATCTCACCACGGCAGACTGTTTTTCACATTGCTTACGCGTTTCACAGGCGATCATTCATTGCTTATGAACAAAACTACTTGCAATTTACTGTCATTTATATGTAGGTGACATTCACATTTCTATTTCTAGTTTAAACTTTTCCAAGATCTATAACCTTGTCTGTTCAACTGTTGGCTTACTGTATGCACAGAGAAGCCACAAGAGTCTTGCCGTCTATACGTCCACAACTGAACTCTTCATCTCAGTTCACCTCCTGCTCCTCCTCCTCTTCCTTCTTCTCCCCACGCTTCATCCTGCCTCTCTTTCTCTTTCTCTTCCTCCTCACGCTCCTCCTCATCTTCTTCTACCTGCCCTTGGTCTTCCTCCTTCTCCTTTTTCTGTAGTTACAACTAAAATGCAAACTCATTGTCCTCTTTCAGCCATATAATTTAATTCTAAACTAACGTGCTTTGAATGGAGAAGAAATTTTAAAGATTTTGAAAGTTAACCCTCGGTCATTGAACCTTTCTGAACATCTCTCTAAAGCGGCAAGTTCTCATCAGTGTTGTTAAGGATGAATAATCATCGACATGTGCTGTGTCGTTGGTTGCATGAGAACCAGCTAGACCTATTTCCTATTCACCATAAGATTACAATCAAAGAGAGACAAAGTTGATAAAACTATGCATCACATTTAAATGACTACACCGTCAACACCAAATGGAAATGAAGAAACTGAATTGTATAATCATTTTTGCATTATTAATTCCTGTGTGGTCAAAAGTATAGGCAAAGCTAGACGAGGTGGCTCACGCCTGTAATCCTAGCATTTTGGGAGGCCAAGACAGGCAGATCACTTGAGGCCAAAACTTGGAGACCAACCTGGCCGACATGGCAAAAACCTGCCTCTACTAAAAAGACCAAATAATTAGCCAGGCATTGTGGCACACCCTTGTAATCCCAGCTACTTGGGAGACTGAGGCATGAGAATCGCTTGAATCTGGGAGGCACAGTTTGCAGTGAGCTGAGGTTGTGCTGCTGCACTCCAGCCTAAGCAACAGAATGACACTGTCAAAAAAAAAAAAGAGTACAGGTGAACGTTTATGATGTAGATACACAGCCCCCAGGGGGATGCTCTATCATCACACCTTCTGGTGCTCACACTCCTGGGTAATCCCCTCTCCTGACTCCCCTGAGTGTGGGCCATGACTGTGATGCAATCCTAACCCACGGAACGTGGCAGAGACGACTGGAAGTCACTGTTGTGATTAAGCTGTGCTACATGAGACTACAGCTGGCCAGCAGTCAGGGCTAGGGATGGCTTCCTCTCATCAACTGCTGAAGTAGGTGGTCACACTGTGAGAGGCCCACCAGGCAAGAAACTGTGGATGACCTCCTGTAGTAGAGGTCTATAGCTAGTAGAAACTCCATTCTGCCAATAGCCAGTGAACTTGGGGGAGGCCTGGAGCCTCAGACAAGGCTGCAACCCCAGCTGACATAGTGATTCCAGCCTTGTGAGACTCTGAGTAGAGAACCCACTTGAGCTATGGCCAGATTCTTAACCTACAGAAGCCATGAGATAATAAATGGCTGTTGTTTTAATTCACTAACTTGTGGCAATTTGTTACACAGCAGTAGCTAACTAACACAGACCATCAAACTTGAAGATCCATACATCATGAGAAGTTAAAAATAGCTAACTCTTCAATCCTACAAAACATTTCAAAACTGATGCAAATTAGATGACAATTATTCTTCTAAGAGTTTGTATTAGGAGAGAAGCAGTGCAAAGGAATTTGGAGACCCAAAAGATAGTCCCTCCTTTTTCATTATAGATTTAAGGCTGCTATAAAAATGCATGCAGTGCAAAATTAATATATAATTTAAAATGTCAGTGAAGAAAATGAGGTAGAGGAAAAGACAAAGGCATGGAAGCACGGTAAGCCTGGAGGATGTGGGTCTTCTGTGCCAGTCTGGGGTGAGGACCTGTGTTGTTGCTGCAGACATCACACACTGGCTGTGCGTCTTGTACGATGTGATGAAAGAGAACTGATGTCAGTGCTTGTCCATCAGATTTTAAAATACATACAAACATAATTCCTCTGGAGAAACACAACATTCCTAAGGAGATGCCTCTTGTGTGGCGCTTAATCTAAGAACACCATAGAAGCAACATAAAAGTTACTGACTGGCCTTTTCCCCTCTTTCTAGAATTGGTGACTAGGAGCCCCTTTTAAAGAAAACGAAGGTAAGAATACTAAAACCAAAAAGACATGCAACTGGAGTGAGAAGCTCTCCCTTTCTGCTTTATAAAAAGGTGAGATCTGCCAGTGCAGGTGTTCCCACCACCACACTAACTCCTCACGACACTGGAAGACTAGAGACAGGGGAACCAGAGGCCCACAGAGACTCGGAAATGCAAGCAAGAGCAATGGGGTGATAGGATGGGGTCAGGACACAAACCTAGCTGGGGGTGCTGTGGTGTTTCCTCTTCTCCTACAACAACTGAGATAAAGAGGCTTCCAAGAGCACCCCCGCTCCCCAAAAGAAACCACTGGGAGAGACTTGGAGGCCTCCTGTGAGGGCAGCCTAACATCTCCTCCCTTGACTCAGCAGGCCAGTGGCTCCATGAAGATTTCCCATGGACATAGTAGCTGATACAAACAGCTTTAAGGGAATAAACTTTCAGGTCCTTGACTTCCATATATACTCTTTCCAAAATCTCATCTGCCAAAGAAATATATGATCACCATCATTTGGGATGATCTCAATCATCCCAAGTATTACTGTAGATTTTCATGAGGTACAAAAACCTCCAGGAGGAACCCTTATACAGTCACTGTTGGTGATAGTGTAAATAGTTCAACCATTGTGGAAGACAGTGCAGCAATTCCTCAAGGACCTAAAAACAGAAATACCGTTTGACCCAGCAACTCCATTACTGGGTATGTAACCAAAGGAATGTAGATCATTCTATCCTAAGGACATACGCATGTGTACATTTATTGCAGCACTATTCACAATAGCAAAGACACGGAATCAACCTAAATACCCATCCATGGTAGACTGGATAAAGAAAACGTGATACTTATACATCATGGAATACTATGCACCCATTAAAAAGAATGAGATCATGTTCTTTGCAGGAACATGGATGGAGGTGGAGGCCATTATCCTGAGCAACCTAATGTAGTGATAGAAAACAAATACCACATGTTCTCACTTATAAGTGGGAGCTAAATGATGAGAACACATGGACACATGTGGGAAAAACACACACTGAGGGCTATTGGAAGGTGGAGGGTGGGAGAAGGGAGAGGATCAGGAAAAACTAATGTATACTAAGCTTAATACCCGGGTGATGAAATAATCTGTAAAACAAACCTCCATGACAAAAGTTTACTGATATAACAAACCTGCACATGTACCGCTGAACTTAAAATAAAAGTCAAATAAATAAATAATAAAAACTTCCAGGGCACTCCAACAAGGGACCATCTGAGAAATAACCCCTCCTGAAATAGAGTACCTTGAAAGACAACCAAGCTGAGCTATTGGGTATGAGTCCACTTACGCTGCTCTCGCAAGATATCCTAGACCGGGAGGCTTATAAACAACAGAAATGCCTTTCTCGTAATTCTGAGGCTGGAAAGCCCAACATTAAAGAGCTAGAAGCCTTGGGATCTGGTGAGAGCCCCACTTCCTGGTTCATAAAACAGCAGCTTCTGCTGCTTCCTTACATGGTGGGAGGAGAGAATGGTCCCTGTTGGGCCTCTTTTACAAGGGGTACTGATATGGTTTGGCTGTGTCTCCATCCAAATCTCATCTTGAATTGTAACTCCCATAATTCCCACATGTCATGGGAGAGACCCAGTGGGAGGTAATTGAATCATGGGGGCAGGTCTTTCTTGTGATAGTGAAAAATCTCATGAGAGCTGATGGTTTCATAAAGGGGTTTCCCCTGCACAAGCTCTCTTCCCTGCTGCCATGTAAGATGTGACTTACCTCCTCCTTTGTCTTCTGCCATGATTGTGAGGCCTCCCCAGTCATGTGGAATTGTGAGTCAATTAAACCTCTTTCCTTTACAAATTACCCGGCCTTGGGTATGTTTTTATCAGCAGCATGAGAATGGACTAATACAGGCACTAATCCCATCCATGCAGGCTCCAACCTCATGACCTAACCACATCCTAAAAGGCTCCACTTCCTCACACCGTCACCCTGGGGTTAGTATTCAACATAGGAATTCTGGAGTGACATCAATCTTCAGACCATAGCATCATGTAAGAGTTATTAAAGGAATAAAGCCCTTATTTCATCCAAGTGATGAGCCAGTTTTCTGTCTTCTGTTGGTCTGTCTGTTTTTGTCTATTTGTCTGTCATCTTTCTTAGAATTAGAATTCAAAATTGAGAGGTCCATTATAGATTTGCATGTTAACACATTTATTTAAAAAACGAAATGATGTAAAACATGTCTTTGCAGAAAATAAGTCTAGTGAGGCAAACCAGCTCAACAATGAGGAATAGATGATACGGTGGTCATTTTCAAAGACCAAATCAGCTAAAATCAGCAGCTTCACCTTCAAAGTTTTGCTGAAAATATATTTTAATCAAGTCCATGGGGGGCTCTCCAACCAGTAGACTGGGGATGAGGAGAAAATAACCCAGAGGCTTCAACATACCGGTGCAGACCTAGGTGAAGAGCCTCAGGAAAGTTAATTCTATACACAAAGGATCCCCTGACTTAGGCTTTTAGCAAGATGAGAAATTCATAGGAATGGGCTCATTGACCCCAGGTGATGGTAAACCCCTTATTTCCTTACTTGCCTTCTGTCAAGAAGATTATTCATCAGATTGGAAGGATAGAAATGACCAAAGTGAAAGGAGGGTCCAAGCCTCAGAAATGGGCTGGAGGAGGCCTTTGTTGGTTGGAAGAAGCACTGGGGCTGTCAGTAGGATTCGGGGATGTCTCAGAAAACACTGTGATCATGGAAACCCTAAGACAACCTTTGAGACAGCTTAGAGAAGAAGAGATACCAAGAAGACTGGATTTGAATACATGTTCTTCCAGTTTTCACAAAGAAGAAGTGGGTTCTGCAACTTGTAGTCCAGAACAATCGGCTTTTGTGTTGTGTGCAGTCCTAGGATAGGTGTTGGGGACCAGGAAGCCGCTGCTGAAAGGCATGTGAGGAGGGCCATGCTGATGAAAGCAGGAAGGGAGAGTGAGCCCAGCCATGGTCATCCTGGCCTGGGAGAGCCTAGCCAATGATAGCTCTGATCCCACTGTCCAGGGGGAGCTGGCATCAGTGTCTAACAGACCCATTCTTCTGGACAGATCAAATACAGAGAACAATGATAGCATTGCCCAAGCCAGTGTCTGTCTGCTTTGAGGCACGTTACCAAGCCAGTACAGAAAATACTGAAATGGATAGGCATTTTTCAACCCGTTACTCAAGCATTTTTTTTAAATCACAAGTCTCTCTTCCAGTTCTTTCAACAAACTGGAATATAAATTAGAAAGCTAGGTGTAGGTCCCCATGGAAGATATGAAGGGAGGCTTCAGTGTGATTACATGGATATTCAGAGTCTCAAGCTACAAAGTCTTTTGTAAGGATCATTTCAGATATCACTCAGACAGATATTCTAAAAGACTTAATTCTATAATCCAGCTACTTGGCAGCACTTGAGGTTAAGTACTAGGACTGCAGCTTTTGAGTCCATAAAAATCAAGATCAAGGCCCCAGCATGTTCTCTGTCTGGTGAGGGCTTACTCTCTGGTGGTATTTTCTAGTTGCATCTCACAGGGTAAGAGAGGCAAACAAACTCCCTCAGGCCACTAATCCCATTTGTGAGGGCTCTACCTTCATAACCTCATCATCTCATAGACTCCACCTATTAACACTATCATGGTGGGGGTTCGGTTCGTATGAATTTTTGGGGGACACCAACATTCAGACCATGGTAGGTAAATGGAAAGTTGGGTGGATGGACAATAGATAGACAACAGCTGGAGCCCTGGAGAGAGGTGTCTAGTGGAACAGCATAAGACTCCGTCACAAGCACTGTCCTGGTCGCTAGGGACGTTTTACATTTTTCTTGTCTTGGATGTTGACATTGGTGGCTAATGAAAATTTTAGATAAAGTTCTGGAAGGAGAAGCCAATATTCTGAGTCAATAATCCAGAAAGGCTAACATTGTTGACGAAATATCAGACAAAATTAAAACAAGATAAATATAAAAATCATGCATTAAAAGTTGAAGATTAAGAAAGCCATTGGAAAAAAAAGAGATAGGAAATATTTGGATTAACAAAAGTTCAAAGTTCAAATGAAGAAGAACTGATACAATTTTATTGAATTTCAAATAACCCAATGCTATATTCATAGCTGTCAAAATAAATAATTGTGTTGAAACACATGTTAAGAAACATCATGGGCTGTAATAGAAGAAAAAAACCTCATTTAAAAGAGCAATACAGCAAAGATAATGCCTAAGAATGTGAAAGATCTATATTAGAAAAATTTTTAAGCAGGTCTGAATTACACAAATAGAAATACGAACAGATGCAAAGGTTTACCTTGTAGAAATCTCAATATCAGAAATGTGCTGTTTCTTCCTAAGTTCATTAAAACCCTTAACAGAGTATCAATACAACACCAAATATCAATATTTGAAATAGACTATATAATTCTTAATTTCATATTGAATAATAATAAACATGAACAGTCATGGAAACTGAAAAGACAAAAGACAAATTTGAATTATAAAACAGAATCAAGCCCCTCAATTTCCAGACTCTAGCCAGTTTACGGACCCAGAACCTCTTAAATGAAAGGGAGGCCAGATCCCCTTGAGGAAGGACCCCACTTCATTACTGACGATTTATACAGTGAATCTTTCTCCCTTCCTTCCCCAAAGAGACCTCCGGCCTTTTATCAGAGTAACTGTGCATTAGGAAAAGGGAAATGATCAGACATTTCGGGGACTCTTGGACACTGCCTCTGAGCTGACATTGATTCCAGGGTACCCAAAATCTCACTGTGGTTCTCCAGTTAAAATAGGGCCTTATGGAAGTCAGGTAATCTATGGAATTTCAGCTTAGGTCTGACTTACAGTGCATCCGGTGGGTCCCTGGACTCATCCTGTGGTCGTTCCCCCAGCGCTAGAATGCATAATTGGCATAGACATACTTAGCTGGCAGAACTTCCACATTGCCCCCCTGACTGTTAGGGTGAGGGTTATTACAGTGGGAAACGCCAAATGGATGCAACTAGAGCTGCCTCTACTTAGGAAAACATTAAATCTAAAACAATATCGCATCCCTGGAGGGACGGTGGAGATTAGTGCCACCATGAAAGACTTGGGAAACACAGAGGTGGTGATTCCCACCACATCCACCTTCAACTCTCCCATTTGGTCTGTGCAGAAGACAGATGGATCTTGGAGAGCGATGGTGGATTATTATAAGCTTAACCAAGTGATGACTCCAATTGCAGCTGCTGTACCACATGTGGTTTCATTGCTTGAACAAATTAACACATCTCCTGGTACCTGGTAGGCAGCCATTGACTTGGCAAATGCCTTTTTCTCCATTCCTGTTCATAAAGCCCACCAGAAGTAATTTTCCTTTAGCTGGCAAGGCCAGCAATGTACCTTTACTCTCCTACCTTAGGAGTATATCAACTCTCTGGCTTTGTGTCATAAACTTATTTGGAGAGAACTTGATCACTTTTTGCTTCCACAAGATATCACACCAGACTATTAACATTGATGACATTATGCTGATTGAATCCAGTGAACAAGAAGTAGCAAATACACTGGACTTGTTGGTGAGACATTTATGTGCCAGAGGATGGGAAATAAATCTGACTAAAATCAGGGACCTTCTACTTCAGTAAAATTTCTAGGGTTTCAGTGGTGTGAAGCCTGTCAAGATATTCTTTCTAAGGTGAAGAATAAGTTGCTGCATTTGGCCTCTCCTACAACCAAGAAAGAGGCACAATGCTTAGTGAACCTATTTGGATTTTGGAGGCAACACATTCCTGAACGTTTGACTATGGGTCATCAAGTCACCATGCGACCTGAACTGCTTATCATGAACTGGGTGCTTTCTGACTCATCTAGCCATAAAGTGGGTCACGTACAGCAGCATTCCATTATCCAATGGAAGTGGTATATATGTGATTAGGCTCGAGCAGGTCATGAAGGCACAAGTAAGTTACATGAGGAAATGGCTCAAATGCCCATGGTCTCCACTCATGCCACCCTCCTTCTCTCCCCCAGCCTGCACTAACGGCCTTATGGGGAGTTCTGTATGATCAGTTGACCGAGAAGAAGACTCGGGCCTGGTTCACAGATAGTTCTGCACAATATGCAGGCACCACCGAAAAGTAGACAGCTGCAGCACTACAGACTCTTTCTAGGACATCTCTGAAGGACAGTGGTGAAGGTAAATCTTCCCAATGGGCAGAACTTTGAGCAGTGCACCTGGCTGTGCACCTTGCATGGAAGGAGAAATGGCCAGGTGTGTGATTATATACTGATTTGGGGAAGAGGTATGTGGATGGGCTTCTCTGAGTGATCAAAAACTGTGAAGGTATTTGTATTCCACGTGAGTGCTCACCAATGGGTGACCTCAGCAAGGGAGGATTTTAATAATCAAGTGGATAGGATGACTCACTCTGTGGACATCACTCAGTCTCTTTCCCAGCCACCCCTGTCATGGTGCAATGGACCCATAAACGAAGTGGCCATGGTAGTAGGTATAGAGGTTACACATGGGCTCAGCAACATGGACTTTCACTCACCAAGGCTGACCTGGCTATGGCCACTGCTGAGTTCCCAATTTGTTGCAGCAGAGACCAACTCTGAGCCTTCGATATGGCACCATTCCTCGGGGTGATCAGCCTGGTGGCCGATTGATTACATTGGACGACTTCCATCATGGAAAGGGCAGAGATTTGTCCTCACTGGAATAGACATTTACTCCAGATGTGGGTTTGCCTATCCTGCACACAATGCTTCTGCCAAGACTACAATCTGTGGACTCACAGAATGCCTTATCCACCATCACAGTATTATATACAGCATTGCCTTGACCAAGGCTAAAGAAGTGCATCAGTGGGCTCAGGCTCAAGGAATTCATTGGTCTTACCATGTTCCCTATCATCCCAAAACAGCTGGTTTGACAGAACAGTGGAATGGCCTTTTGAAGTCATAATTACAGTGTCAACTAGGTGACAATACTTTGCAGGGCTGGAGCAAACTTCTCCAAAGTTTGTGTATGCTCTGAATCAGCATCCAATATATGGTACTGTTTCTTCCATTACCAGGATTCATGGGTGCAGGAATCAAGGAGTGGAAGTGGAAGTGGCATAACTCACCATCACCTCTAGTGATCAACTAGCAAAATGTTTGCTTCCTCTTCCCATGACATTATGCTTTGCTGGTCTAGAGGTCTTAGTTCCAGAAGGAGGAACGCTGACACCAGCATTATATACTGATTCGTGGGCTGAAGCCAGTGGTTTGGCTGGATGGACAGGAAGATAATCCAGGAGACATCAGGAGACACAACGATGATTCCATTAAACTGGAAGTTAAGATTGCCACCTGAATAATTTGGGCTCCACTTACCTTTAAGTCAGCAGGCTAAGAAGGGAGCTACAGTGTGGGCTGGGGTTGATTGAACCAGACTATCAAGATGAAATCAGTCCACAATGGAGGTAAGGAAGAGTATGCATGGAATACAGGAGATCCATTAGGGAGTCTCTTAGTATTACCATGCCCTGTGATTAAGGTCAATGGGAAATTACAACAGCCCAATCCAGGCAGGACAACAAATGTTCTGGACCCCTCAGGAATGAAGATTTGGGTCACTCCACTAAAAACAAAACCAAAAAACAAACAAACAAACAAAAAACATGACCTGCTGAGGTGCTTGCTGAAGGCAAAGGGAACACAGATTGGGTGGTCGAAGAAGGTCGTCATCAATATCAGCTACAACCATGTGACCAGCTGCATAACGGGAGCCTGTAACTGTCAGAAGGATTTCCTTCCTCTTTTGTTAAAAACATATTTGTGCCTGTATACATTTGTACTAAAAAAAAAAATCTTCATTTTATTTCTTTTTCATTTATCATGTGACATAAGGTTTATTGACTTCACATCAGTATTTAAGTATTGCTAACTTTATGTAATAGTATTTGGGTTGGGGATTGGTGGATTTCTGGTTGTACAAAGGATAATTGTACTGTGTTAGGCATAATTATGACCTTATTATTATCTTTATTTGAAGATTATGTATGATCTCAGGAGATGTGTATGGGTTCAAGTTGACAAAGGATGGACTTATGATGGTTAATACTGAGTGTGAACTTGATTGGATTGAAGGATGTGAAGTATTGATCCTGGGTGTGTCTGTGAGGGTGTTGCCAAAGATTAACATTTGGGTAAGTGGGCTGGGGAAGGCAGACCCACCTTTAATCTGGTGAGCCCCAGCTAATCAGCTTCCAGCGAACATAAAGCAGGCAGAAAAATGTGGAAAGGTGAGACTGGCCTAGCCTCCCAGCCTATATCTTTTTCCCATGCTGGATGCTTCCTGCCCTCGAATATTGGATTCCAAGTTCTTCAGTTTTGAGACTTGAACTGGCTCTCTTTGCTCCTCAAGCTTACAGACAACCTCTTAAAGGAACTTGTTATCATATAAGTTAATATTTAATAAAGTCCCCTTTATTAAATATACATATATT